>NC_051092.1:16979627-17279627 GCF_901709675.1 Syngnathus acus
CTTGTCAATATTTCCCAGTCTGTCCCTTGTGAAAATGATCAACTACCCGCTGGTGAAGATGTGATGTTGCTTGGCCCCTGGACTCTTCTTCAACCGCAGATATCTGAAAAACATTTTAATAAAAATTGTTTTCACTATAATTAGATTATTTGTAACAGGTTGGAGAACAATAAATTATTTATGATATATATATTAATTACTAAGTGCGAAAAAAATACAAACCTGCTCTCTGGTAATGGAATGTAACTTTTCCAGCTCTGACCGGCATTTTAGTGCAAGTTCATCTGGGCTGAGTTTCATATTGCCAGAATCGTACAGCTGTGAGAGAGGTACAGGAAGCTTTCGCTTCACTGCCCTTTTCACAAAGTTGTCAGCATAGTCAGGGACAATGCTC
This sequence comes from Syngnathus acus, assembly GCF_901709675.1. Classification (NCBI taxonomy): domain Eukaryota; kingdom Metazoa; phylum Chordata; class Actinopteri; order Syngnathiformes; family Syngnathidae; genus Syngnathus; species Syngnathus acus. Next base: position 16,980,022 of record NC_051092.1, read on the forward strand.
AAAATTGCTGGTCTTCCACCGCATTCAGACAAAGCCTTGTAAAAGGCAGCTTTCTGCTCTTCAGTTGGTGGAGGAACATTCAGCAGTTTTCTCGCAGCACTTTCCTCAGGAGTTGAAACTTCTGACTTTCGTTTCTGGGCTGGACGGGCAAAATCGATATTGCATCCTTCAGCATATTCTATGTGCGATGTTGATGGTTTCAGCCACTGACAAGGTAGTGCATGAAGTGGCCGTCTTCATACGTATTAATGTCTCCAGGGCAAACAGGGATGCTGCTGAATGTGAACATGTTTCACCCAATCCAGCCATGCAGGTACAGTGGCAGCACAGGATCTGACCATCTTTCGCTATTGCTACCCAAGGTCTGATGGGAGGATCATTCATCCGTTGAGAGTGTTTTACCTGAAACAGATATGACATACCTTATATTATTATCAGTCCCTAATTTGGATATAATATACAAGGCTAGACCTCTTACTGTCCATTTATGCATATTTTGCCTGGCACTTGGTAAATTTTCTCATGAATCATTCATTAAATTAGCTTGAAAATTTAAACCTGGTTCATTTTGACCAAGAGACCAAAAGGAATTATCAAGCATGAATTCTAAAAAGTATTTTTGTAGAAATTGTTGCATAAGCTCTATACTGAATAGTTGGAAATTATGTAATGTTTTATTGTAGGAATTAATTTCTCAGATTTCAATATGATATTTTCCTTACCTTGGTCATGAGAAGAAATCGATTCTTGTTTGGAATCTGCCATATCAGCCCATCATGCACAAAACCTGCTGTAAAATACTTGTAGGCATCCAGACTCTTGTATGCCTTAAGGTCCTTTCCAGTGTACGGAGATGGTGAATCGACGAGGTAATTATAAATATCTGGATATGAGAGATCAGGCATGTCGGCTGTTGCAAAATGCTCAGGTGATTTTAGCATGCTTCTCGGTAAAAGGTACGGATCCGTTGTGCCAACAAGGTTCAACTTCATTCGGTAACGTTTCTTGGATTCTTCATCCAAATGCCCAACTTCATTGGATAGCAAATCAGCCATAATTCGGATGAAATCGGTGAAAATGTAGCGCAGAAATCAAACTGAATCTGTACGAACACGTAGGAACGAGCTGACCGGTTGACCGCCAAGATGGCGGCATAACACAAAATCACGTGATAAAATCACGCGACTGCAAAGCCTCTATACATATACACATATATATTGAAGGAATGGGGTCGAAATACAAAAAGTCCTGCCTAGCTACAAAAACAGATATGCTCAAACCTCATTGAATAAAGTACATAAACAGAAAAGTATATTCACATATTAAATCAATAAAAGAAACATTTTAAGCATATAATTATACCTACACACCAAATCAATAAAGAAGACATAACTAGACATTTTTGATAGGTGGTAATGACAAAGGTTTTTATAACTTTATGATCTGATATATATTTCTGAGCACTTTGAAATAATAAATGTTTTTTGATATATTGCCCGAATAGCTTAATGACCCTTTAGGAACTGTTTAATGCATGCCTGATGATTCTCTAAATCACGGACACTGCCAAAGTCGTCTAAAAATGTTCAGTACTTGATTGTATCTTATGTTTTGACTAATGCTAGACGCCAGCTTTTCGATTACTACTGAACGTTCTGCACAGAGGGAGATATTTTGCCTAACAAAGAAAAGATATGGTTGGAAGCATGATTAAACTAAGAATATAATGATGGAAGCAAAGACATGGAGTATCAAAAGAACAAACTTTGCATAGTCAGGGAACATTAATAGATTAATGATGTCACAGCCAAAAAGCTCACATAATTTCGTACAAAATGACAAAATTGAAAGAATGATGAAAGAATGAGGTGCGACAGTGTAGGTACAAGAATGGAGGAGAATGTTTACAGGAAGGTCACTTGGAGATAGAAACCAGCAGGTGCCAGAGGGAGTCAGCCAAGGACTCGGCCAAAGATGATCGCCAAGGCCGAAAGACGGGATGGAAGACAACAGCCCCCACCCAAGGACTCGTCCAAAGATGATCGCCAAGGCCGAAAGACGGGATGGAAGACAACAGCCCCCACACACACCGAATCGGCCATAATCAGCACCCACTCCCATGGAATCAAAATCTCCTGCTAACTTGCCCCACCCCAAAGACTCATCACCCATCAAATTCGGCCCACACCGGCATGTGCAACTGAATATAAGCTGACCAAAGAACCTTGAACGTTGCCTTTTCTGAATGGAGACTTTCTGCTCTTGAAAGGCCCAGCGCTGTATTGTACTTTCCTGAAAACAGAGCTTTAATTTCTGCTTCAGTGTCTTAGCATTTTCCTAAATCTGAAGAAATCAAACGAGCATGCAGTGAGTAAATTGGATAACAGGTGATTGGCAATGGCTTTTGCCGTGAGGCGCAGATAGCGCGCTCCCTAAATTATGGACAAAATCCAACAATATATATACATACATATATATATACACACATACAGATATATTAGGGGTGTAAATCGCGGGTTTTGTCACGATACGATATCATATCGATACAAAGGACCACGATACGATTATTGCCGATATCTTAAAGCCTGCTGTGATTCATTCACGATACATCACGATATAGTGCTCCACGATCGATATTTTTCTTTTTATTCATTTTTTTTTAAATAAAAAATATAGAACAAAATCCTGATTTATAACAATTCATACGCAAAATCAACAAGGTACTGCAAACTCTTTATTTAGGAAATTACAAGAGTATTGTAGTATACAAAGTGCTTATTTTAACACTGAACTTTATCGAATTCCTATATTTTTTCTCATATAAGTAAAGAAAAATGAATATTCTTTCTTTTTTTGTAATACCATTAACTTTAAAGTGCATTACTGAACTATTTATTTACAATAATTTTAATTGTCCGTTGAGCCATCTTTTCTTCGGAATCCAAAGTGCTTCCAAACGAATGACTTGAAGCCCAAAGGGGAGCGAATTTCCTCGTCTTCTTGGACACTAGCCATAGCACCAGCCCAGGAGCCGCGTAGTTGTCGGCTCCCCTTTCACGTGCCTGCTCTGCTCACAACACAGCACGCCGCGTACTGCTCCCGGAAAGCGGAAGCAAGCAACAATGAACTGGATTTCAAAATAAAGTCGCGTCTAATGTCCGTGGTCAAACACGGCGATATAAATCGATGTTTACGTTTAGCATCGATGCCAATAAATCGTAGAGCATTATATCGATTAATCGATGTGTATCGATTAATCGTTACACCCCTAATATATAGTACATACATAAATACATACGTGTACACACACACAATACAACTTCATTTTAAAAAATTGTAGTCTGAACTTGAAACTGTTTGTCTCTTTAAACAATTTTTCTTCCTCTTTAAATGTAAATAAAACTATGTCTCGTTTATTTCTCCGAGTTAATTTTAGGAGAAACACCTGAAAAACATTTAAGACAAAAGTGCAAGTAATATGAGCTTGAGATGAGCTCTCACGTTTGTCTCACGAGCCATAGATGAGCAAGGAAAATTTTCCTTTGGGCCGCTAACTGCACCCCCCCTCCTCCTAAAAAAGCATTTGCCTCAATGTATTATCTTATCTTTGTATTGCTTCGGTCCCTTGGAAACTCGTTCAACAAATACGAGTCATCCGAGTGAAGTGTAAAGAAATGATTACGCAGGAAAAACTTACCGTGTTGTTGCTCCAGTTTTTGTTTGAATAAATCACGCAGTTTAAGCTTACCTCGAGGGTTGTAGGGTACTGCACAGGTTCGAGACAGAGCCGATGCACTTTCCTCTCCCGAGACCTCGCGATTCGTTTCTCCACACTGCTCCCTGCTCCTCTACTTTTTCCTCTCGCAGCTGCTCCGGCTGAGTGCAATAGTGTTGGCTCGTGAGTGAACGATTCGTTCAGAAAAACGGATCTTTTCAGTGAACGAGAGTGAACGAATCGCTTCCTAAAGTGATTCGTTCTTTTTTCAGTTCATATGACTTCAACCAGTAAGTGTCGGTAATGCCCATTGAACCTGGTGCAAACCTCGCCGTAAAACAAAACGAAGAAGAAAATGACGTAACTTCCCGTTCACGAACTAGTCGTGAATAGCATTTCCCGTTCACCAACGAACGAATCAGTGAGTGATTCGCATTTCCAGTTCATCGCGAGAACGGATCAGTGAGGGAACGAATCCTGACTTTCTCGTTCGCGAACTTGTCAATGAGTGAACTGCCTTCCCGTGCATCAACGGATCAGTCAATGAACGTGTTGCGTCTCCTGGCGTGAACTATGTAAGCCAGAATGTAGATTTACGATTTACCTATAGTAGGTTTTAAATAACGTGTATGCATATAGTGTGTATATATATATATATATATATATATATATATATATATATATATATATATATATATATATATATATATATATATATATATATATAAAAAACACAGTGGCGCAGGTCGATGACGTTGCACGCATGTCCAATTTCTGCTGTTTTCGCACTCTTGCAGCCTGTACACTCTGACACTTCTACTAGGTGTACACTTCACCGAGGACCGTAGGGTGCGAAATTTTGAACAGATGACACGGCACACAAGATGAGCATTATATCAAAATATTTTGTTTCAGCAGCGGTCGAACTAGCGTAAACATGTCTTTGTGAGTGTGTCCGGAATTTGTCTTCCCGTAGCATGCAGTTGGTTTGCTACTTTGATAGCTTGAATCAACCGTCTCGTCGTTAGCTTGTTGCTGGGAACACAATAGAGTCATTCGTAACACGTATGAATGAACGTAAATTTATAACAAATTATGGCTTTTTATGAAATTTATTCTCATCCCGCTTTGATTCGATACAAAGCAGGTGTTTGTACGAGCGCGACTGTGTTTGCCGTTGTGGTTGTGTGCCTTACTTACATCTCACCGCTACTGGTGGCGTACAGGAGCCAAGGTCAGTATCTTAAAGTTACGTGTATTAAATCAATCTGTTAAAATCAAAATACAAATACTTGTGGGTTCAAACCAATAGATTTCACCTTATTGTAGGTTTCTGGATGAAAAGGAACACTTATGAAGAACAAGCAGTAGTTCGGTTTCAGTATGAAACGTTGCTGGTGGCTGCAACAGATACAAATGGTGATTATGTGGCGTGGAGCACCTTTCACCATCTGAACAACATGCTCGGAAAGAAGCTGAGAATCCCTGCTGTCTCTGTAGGACATTTTTCCTCAACAATTTCCACAAATGTATAATTGTTAGATTTTGTTTAATTGTTATCATGGTTTTAACCAATGCAATCCACAGGTGAGGGAAGAGGACCAAAACCAGGATGGAAAGTTGGACCGTCTGATTTTTCAACTGCAGTTACCCCTGAAGAATGAAGAAAATGTGTACAGTGTCCAGCTGCTCCTGACATTCAGCTACCAGCTCTTTGTATGTATTTAACATGATACAGTAAAACAGTAAAATAATTGAACATCTACAGTAGACACCATCTGTAGCATGATTATAACTACTTTACTCAATTTGAGTCCAGAAAGCAGTGAGAATGCATTTTTATTTCACATTTAAAGCAGGACTAGACAACTTTTTGACCTTCATAAAATTTCCTGTGATGAAACATTGACTTACAACTAGTTGAATGGTACCATTGTCATGCCCTCGCAGCGTCTGTATTGCATTTACTGGCACAAAAAAACTTTGAGGAGTATTGCAGTGTGCCTCACAAAAAACTACAAATCTTTACGGCGTACATCACTTCGTTTCGTTGCAAAGATGGAAGTCGATGAAATCGTCTACGTGCGATTACTGTTGTCATTAGCTCCACAACATCCAAAGAAACGGCTGCAAGATGTAAAGATTTGAACCTGTAACATGCAGGATTGAAGCAGTTCCTTCACGGTGACTGTTTATGCCACTACATGCGTATGAGGCGCACTCCATCACGCAGAATTTGTACTTTTGTCTTTCAAGCGATTCACGGCAACGCATGATATAGTATGATGAATAATGACACATGATGAATAGTAACTGCCTTGCTTCCTATTCTTCCCTCTCCATCGTACTCGGTGCTTAAGGACCATGCGGCTGGCTCGTGAGTAGGGTTGTCACAATACCAGAATTTCAGTAGTCGGTACAAATACCTATGATTTTCCACGATTCTCAATACTAATTCGGTACCACGGTAAAAAACAACAAAACAAAAGAATCAATGTACTTTTAAAATCACTAATCCATCTGCTATAGTGCACATAGGAAGCCCATCCCTTCCGCCGCTGCATATCAATGGAGAAGAAGTCCATTTTGTAACATCCTTTCCCTACCTTGGCTCCATAATCACCAGCAACGGCAACATGCTACCAGAAATAAATCGGAGACGTGCTCTGGCAGCCACTACCATGAAAACACTTTGGAAACCACTGTGGAGACATCACTCCATATCAAGAGAGACCAAACTAAGGATATATAACTCCTCAGTCTTGTCCATCCTCCTTTACGGAGCAGAAACCTGGCCTCTCAACAAGACCCAGGCTGCCAGAATCGATGGCTTTGACACCAGAGCACTGCGCACTATAGAGGGAATAAAATGGACAGATAAAGTCCCCAACTCTGTGCTGCGGGAACGCACCCAACAGCCCCCAGCATCCCACCTGGCAGCACAACGTCGGCTGCGCTGGTATGGCCATGTCAAAAGACTCCCCCCTGAACACCCGACTCACGCTATCCTCAATTTCTAACCACAAATTGCCGGCTGGAAACGACCCCGCGGTGCCCCCCGCACTCGATGGATCGATGCCGTCCGTCACCATGGACCTACATCACCTGGGCCTATCGCTAGCTGAAGTTGAGCCTCTAGCACTGGACCGAACCAACTGGCGAAGACTAACTAAACTGATTGGCTTTACGCATGGCGGCACGCCCGTCGCTGAGCAAGAGAACTGATGATGATGATGATGATCTGCTATACCTAAGAAGGCTTGCGCACACACCCTCAAAATGTGCCCAAACTTAATTTTGCATATTTGAGCTTTTGTCTGCGTATTTTGTCTGTTTGACATTAAATACGTTTGGTAACCGTCTTGCCCCAGCTGACTCGCGCTGAAATGACGGCACGTAGGCATTTTCGGGTTAACGTATTTATAACGTAACATGGCACAACAGTGATAGTAAACAGACAAATCTATAATTGTTCCGGTTGCATTCTCCTCGAATGCAAAATATTTCCACACACGACACTTTGAGCGACCTGGCTTCTCAAAAGGCCGGCGTGTTGGACTTCCACTCCCACTTGCTGAAGCCATTGTTATTAAAGACCGAAAGTTTTCTTCTTCTTCAGCGCCGCTGACTACTGCTCTGTGCTGCACTGATGCGTATACTGCTCCCTTCAGTTCCGGCAAGAATCCACACAGCTCGCCGAGTGAAACGTTAAATATTCGGTTCTGACGGTACCACAAAAAGCAGGTATTGACATAGTTTTTGCATGTTGGTACTGAATTGGTACCAGAAGTGTCAGTTCTTGTGACAACTCTATTTGTGAGTGAGCGAGTGAGCGAGCGAGTGAGCGAGCAGGTGCCTGACTGCGCATGTAACACAGAAGGACGGCTCGTCTACTCATCCTCAGCCAGCCAAGATATCAGGCAAATTTTTTAGATAATCCATTGGGCAAAGGGTGTAACATTTTGCCCAAGCTAAAAAGTACAGAGCCCTGGGACGTCAGGCTAGTGATTTTGTGAGCCCTGGTTTGATTGGTTGTTCTCTATGTGGTCTGGCGAGTGAATAAGCGAGCAGGTGTCTGGCTGATTTTTGAGAGCCCTGATGTGATTGGTTGTTCTCAATGTCAGTATTTGCCAACCACTTTGCCGTGGCACTGGTGGTGTGTGAAATTGTTCAATATTAATTAGAGTGCATTGTAAATAGGATTGCCAAACCACTGGTCAGTTAGCGCAAGGCCTGGTCAGCCACTTGCTGATCACCTATGCGTGGCTAATTGGAGAATCTTGAGATTTCATCTTGTGTCGGTCTGATTGTGTTGCATTGGCACATCCTCAATTTGCTGCTGGCTTATTGTCAAACTGGTAAAGAAAGGCTTGAAGTGATTAGATCTCGGCGTGCCATATATTGGACAAATGGCTTGGTTGTATGCGAGATACTGGTTGGTGTGTTATAGTGAAGCGTGTGTTATAGTTTCTCTAATTTGGGTTTTGCTTCACCTCTAAACCGACTGGACATACAGTGGGGCAAAAAAGTATTTAGTCAGCCACCAATTGTGCAAGTTCTCTCACTTACAAGATGAGAGATGCCTGTAATTTTCGTCATATGTACTGTCAATTGTGCACTTAGCAAATGTAAGTGACCGGCTCTCCGTTTCAAGGGTAAAATTCTGTACTTGAACCCCTCTGCTGTAACGCAGTATGTAGGGGATACGTGAATTTATTTAAGCCGGTTCGGAAAGAGGATTCGTTACGAGTCTCACCGCTGTTCAGGTAACTAATCTATTGCTAGATCAATTCCGTCTCTTCTGACGCCAGTCCCGATGAAATCAAAGAAACCCGAGGGTTGAGTAACTACTTTGTTGAGACCCAGGATCTCCTCAATCGCGGCCGTCAGCAGCAGCTCTCTCTCCTATTAAGATTGTTGCTTTTGTTATCCGCTCGGAATAGTTTAGCTGTCTTTGTTAAGACCGCGGGAACTCGTTTGTTTTCACTAGCGTACACTCACACTAGCTGAGCTTAAGATAACGGTTTCGAACCAGATCTGACACTCCTTGTTGTCAGGATTAAAGCTGTCTTCACTTAAAAAAGAACTCAACGGTTTACAGTATGACTAAGATAGATGAAGAAAAGAGATATAAGGGTTATAAGATTAACATGTCCCCACTATTTAATTTAATTCAGATAGAAAAGATTAAGTCGTCAATCATCCATCCATCCATCCATTTTCTGAACCGCTTAGTCCCCACGGGGGTCGCGGGTGTGCTGGAGCCTATCCCAGCCGTCATCGGGCAGTAGGCGGGGGACACCCTGAACCGGTTGCCAGCCAATCGCAGGGCACACAGAGACAAACAACCATTTGCACTCGCACTCACACCTAGGGACAATTTGGAGTCTTCAATCGGCCTATCAAGCATGTTTTTGGGACGTGGGAGGAAACCGGAGTGCCCGGAGAAAACCCACGCGGGCCCGGGGAGAACATGCAAACTCCACACAAGGAGGGCCGGAGGTGGAATCGAACCCGCACCCTCCGAACTGTGAGGCGGACGTGCTACCCAGCGCGTCACCGAGCCGCCCGTCGTCAATCATAAAATTGAAATTATATGATTTAGGATTTGATTAAGAAATTGAAGAAAAAAGATTACCGTAATTTTCGGACTATAAGTCGCTCCGGAGTACAAGTCGCATCAGCCATAAAATGCCCAAAAATGTGAAAAAAACCATATAAGTCGCTCCGGAGTATAAATCGCATTTTGGGGGGCAATTTATTCGACAAAATCCAACACCAAGAACAGTCATGAACGAGCAACAACAGGCTAAACGATAGGTATGCTAACGTGACATAAACACAAACGAAGAGCTGAGAACGGCCCTGACGTAAAATTCAGAGTTATTAAAAAAACTATTACATAAATAACACGTTAATAAAACCATCTGTGTCACTCCAATTCATTAAATCCATCGATCGTCCTTTGTCAACAATGCGTGCGCGCCGCTGACGGCGCTTGCACTTCAAAATATTCCACAGGCCCATATAACGATATATGGATTATATATCAAATAACTATTATATAAGAAATAATGTTATCAAACCATCTGTGTCACTCCAAATCATTAAATCTATCGATCGTCCTTTGTCAACAATGGGTGCGCGCAGCTGACGGCGCTTGCACTTCAAAATATTCCACAGGCCCATATAACGATATATAAATTAGATATCAAATAACTATTATATAAGCAATAGTATTATCAAACCATCTGTGCACTCTAAATCATTAAATCCATCGATCAAATTCCTCGTCCTTCGTCAACAACGCCGCGCGTGCGCCCTGACGTCAGCCTCGTCGTCATTCCACAGATCTACTATATAACTATATTGTAGCGTTAACAAAGTTCAAGGAAAGACGTGGGTTTGGTAAACGGCTCTTTATTTAACAAAACAAACTTCCAGGCGTGTGGCGGCGTGGACTTCCAGCCACGGAAGTGGAAGAGAGCTCCATAGAATAGGACCGGGCGTGCGTAAAAGCCATGACCGAGCCCCATCCACCGTCCCCGGACAGCCACCCGGCCGAGCGCCGGCCCTCGACTTCCATCCACGGAGGTGAAAGACAGCTCGGTAGAGTAGGACCGGGCGTGCGTAAAAGCATTGTCCGAGCCCCATCCACCGTCCCTGGACAGCCACCCGGCCGAGCGCCGGCCCCCGACTTCAATCCACGGAAGTGAAAGAGAGCTCCGTAGAGTAGGACCGGGCGTGGGTAAAAGCCATAATAGTTTTTCAAACCTTCTGTGTCACTCCAAATCCTTAAATCCTTCAAACTCTTCGTCCGCCGTGTCACTTAGAAACAAAGCCGCTAATGATGCCGGTAGTACGTGGGGCCCTTCGTCATCTTTGTCATCCCGTGATCAATCTTTGTCCTTTATGTAAACAACCGCCGCGCCACACCGCGTCGTGCTGCTGACGTCACTTGAAATTCAAATTACAGTAATCCCTTGCTACATCGCGGTTCGTTTATCGCGGTTTCACTTTTTTTTTTTTTTTTTTTGAAAATTTTTGAAACTGTTTGAAAAAAAACACATAAGTCGCTCCTTATTATAAGTCGCCCCCCCACCCAAACTATGAAACAAAACGCGACTTATAGTCCGAAAATTACGGTAAATAGAAAATCACTGTCATTCGAAAGATTAGATGTCAGCAGTTAGTCTCAAACCTAATGCTTCTAAACAATCCCTTAATCGAAATTTAATAATTTAGGATAATAGAAATTAAAGAAAAAAGGTTAAATAGAAAATCACTGTTATTCGAAATTAAAAGATTAAATGTCAGCAGTTAGTCTTGAGCGTAATGCTTTTAAACACACCCCGAATTGAAATTTAATGCTTTAAGATAATAGAAGTTAAAGAAAAAAAGGTTTAAATAGAAAATCACTTTATTCGAAATTAAAAGATTAAATGTCAGCAGTTAGTCTTGAGCCTAATGCTTCAAAACAATCCCCCAATCGAAATTTAATGATTTAAGATAATAGAAATTAAAGAAAAAAGGTTAAATAGAAAATCACTTTTTTTCGAAATTAAAAGATTAAATGTCAACAGTTAGTCTCAAACCTAATGCTTCTAAACAATCCCTTAAATGAAAGTTAATGATTTAGGATAATAGAAGTTAAAGAAAAAAGGTTTAAATAGAAAATCACTTTTATTCAAAACTAAAAGATTAAATGTCAGCAGTTAGTCTCAAACCTAATGCTTCTAAATCAGGGGTCACCAACCTTTCTTAAACCGAGAGCTACTTCCTGGGTACTGATTAAGGCAAAGGGCTACCAGTTTGATACACACTTCTGAAATAGCCAATTTGCTCAATTTGGCTTTCACTATATGTTATTATTGCCATTTCCAGTTCACATGTAAGTGTGATTTTAACAAGAATAGCAAAAATACAGTCAAACCTTGGTTTTTGACCACAATCCGTTCCAGAAGGCGGTTCGAGAAGCGAATCGGTCGAATTCCGAATCTATTTTTACAAGTAATAGAAAAAAATTTAATCCGTTTCAAGACAAAGAACCCCCGCCTTTTTTAAGCATTTTTTCATTTGCGCATATTTGTCCGATCGCGCAACTGTAGCGCACCGCCGAACGCGCGACCGTAGCGCGTCGCCCACCGCGCAACTGCACCACGCTGGTCGCATTATGTGACAGAGCCGTCGCTGAAATTTAGAAAATATTTTTAAAGTCCTAATGTACTTTCCAAAATTTAAGTGGACCTAAGTGCGCAGGGAGCTTAATTTAGTCCGATCACGCAACAGTAGCGCGTTGCCGACCGCGCAACTGCACCGCGCTGGTCGCATTATTGTGACAGAGCCGTCGCTAAAATTTAGAAAATATTTTAAAAGTCCTGATGTACTTTCCAAAATTTAAGTGGACCTCAGTGCGCAGGGAGCTTAATTTGGTCCGATCGCGCAACCGCAGCGCGCCGGGCGCTCACTGTCGCATTGCTTTAAGAGCGTCTTTGTGTTTTAGGATGGCTTTACTGCTCCCACTTGCTTTCTTTGGAGGCATGATTCAGGGTTAAAACAATCCTCAAAGTAACGAAAATACAATAACAACGGAGTCAGTCGGCATCCGGGCCGCGCGGTCGGGTTTTCCCGGGTACCTCCCGGCTCATCTCGCAAGGTTCGACCTCCGAAGTTTGTCGGAACACCGAAGCAAAGAAATCTCGAATTTTTTGATCGAATTCCGATTTGTTTGAGAACCAAGACGTTCGAAAACCAAGGTTTGACTGTAAAATAAATAGATGCAGCTCACTGACAAGTGCCGCTATTTGAGCTAACTTTAGAACAGTCCTGCGGGCAACTCATGCGGTCCTCACGGGCGACCTGGTGCCCGCGGGCACCGTGGTGGTGACCCCTGTTCTAAATAATCCCCCAATCGAAATTTAATGATTTAAGATAAAAGTTAAAGAAAAAAGGTTAATTAGAAGTTCAATGTCAATCGAATTTAAAAGATTGAAAATCAGCATTTATTATAGAAAAAGAATAAGCAATACAAGTCTTAATTATTCTTACAAACAAGATTGAATTCACTCACCAAACTCATGTCTTCTGTATTGTCTGTTCTCGAAGTTCTCTCGATTGTAAAGCTCAAAAAGTGTAAAAAGAGGATATATATCTTAAAAAATAAATGTCTATTTGATGGAACAAGTGAGTGATCAGGTCAGCTAATTCCAAAATCTCTATAAAAATCTAAGTGGCCACAGAGAAGAGAAGCGCCGTCCTAAATTGGCATTCTTTTTCTCTATGCTTGCCCTTTTCTCTTCTCCTTCAGTCCAAATTGAAGATAGTATAAATTCATTCTAACAGACCCTGGGTTAATCTAAGTAAGAATGAAAAATCTATCTTTTTATAAAGGACGTTTAGCGCACTCGGACAGCATCTCGTCCCTTTGGACCAAAAGAAGCCTCGCCCTCTGTTGGATCACCTTTTTATACAGATTTGGGCTCAGTCCTCTTCCCATGACTATTTTAAAAATAGACTAAGGCATCCACCTGCTTGTGCAACGTGCCTTGTCTTCCGGAAGATGTCCATCTTCCGAGAGATGCTTTCGTGTTCCCAGAGATTCTCATCCTGATTCTCATGGATGCTACTCTGTTCTCACGGGAGCAACGCATTCTCAGAGATGCTTCATCGACTCCCTAATTTTCCGACGCTTAATTTAGCCTCCGACGTCCGTCGCCTCGTGTCAGTGTGACATCTGCCGCGGCCTGCTTTCACTCATGTTCCATCAAAAAGCACTCCCTCCTCTCTCTACTCAATTCTCAGTACATCAGAGAGAGTCAGAGTCAGCTTTATTGTCAATGCCTTCATGCTAAGACACACAAAGAAACCGAAATTTCGTTTCCCCTATCCCACGGTGACGAGACACAGCACACGATTAACATACAAGTAAACAACGGGGGAGAGAGTTCAGGACCCTGAACACCCTGGAGATCACAAACCCCGCCAGTGGCGAGCAGTGCTTGCATCCCACAACAGAGACCCGGCACCCTTTCGTCACGGATGTAGACGCACATTCCACCTCCTCGCGATGTTCCCCCTCGTACAATGGCCCGGTCCGCCCGATAGCACGCCAGCCGCTCCAGATGCACAGCAGTTACGCACTGTCCGGTCCGTAGATCTCAGCAGGCATGTTGATGTCCAGCGATCGAACGTTCGCCAGAAGAATGGAAGGCACGGCCGGGCGAGCTGGGTTGGCCGCCAGCCTGGCCCGGACGCCCAACCGGGGGAGGAATAGCAGGCGAGTCCGGCGACGCTTCAGGACGGAGCAGACCGAGTGCCTTTAATGTCCCCGCTTCAAAGTCCAGATCGCCACAAAACTCGCTTTCGCCGATGTCGAGCAGAACCAGCCCGCCGTACTTGTAGCACAACCCGGTACGACGAGACGAACACACAAAACTGTCGGACAAACCCACATTAAACGACAAAACAAAACACCGTTCGGGACAGAGAGAGGCCGCTGCGTGTACACGCGCCGCCATCTTACTTCCGATTCATATGTAAGTGACACATCATTGCCACATTTATGTTGAAATGACACATTATTGCTAAATTCATGTTTAACCTTTGTTAACATTACAATTTATAACATGTTCTCAAATTAATTCAACAACTAATCATCTTTTGTGCACAGAATACCTTATTACAAACAAAATATAAGTGTATTTCAGCTTTTCTACTTGTGGTTAACATGATCTACGAATCGGACAGTGCGTAACTGCTGTGTGCTCGTGTTCACTGAGACTTGGTTGACTGTCAACATTAATAATAATAATAATAATTCATTCAATTTATATAGCGCTTTTCAATGACCCAAAGACGCTTTACAGGGAATAAAAAAGGGTGGGGGAGAGAGAGACAATAGGTTATAGTTAACAGGACATCGGTCAGCAGTGCGGTAGGAGATGGATGGAGGAGCAGGAGGGGCGGGAGCGGAGGTTGTTGAGGTTGCCAGTACGGGAGGTGGGGGTGACTGGGGGTTGGTAGTCCAAAAAGAGGAGATGGGTGAGCCATCGGGGAAATGCCGGTCCAGATGTAGCGGCGACGGCGAAGGATCCCAGCCTCGTGTGGAAGCAGCAGTGGACCAGGTGGTGATTTCGGTCGACCTCGACTGCACCCGCTCGAACGGCAGGCCCCAACGCACCACGGCGGCACACAGCAGAGCCACGGTTGGCGAGCCCGCAGGGAGTGGAGCCCGTCCCCCGAGGACGCCGGACGGAAGGCCAGAGAGCCGGGCCAGAGCTGCCGTCGAGTCCACAGCAGGCGGCCACAGGCTCCGAGTCGGGAGGCAGGAGGGTGCGGTGATGGTTTTGGCCTGTTGGCTAGCTGGCTAACGGAGCTGGTAGTCCGAGGGAGAGGAAACAGATAGGTGAGAGCGGAGCTGCGGGGATGCGAGGTGGACGGAAGACAACACGAGAAAAATAAAAAAAGAGACGGGTGCACTGAAAACGGGAAAACGAAAAACAAGTAACGGACACGGTCCGGGACAGAAGTGGCAGTCAACAAATCTGACGCCAGCGTGCTCTAACCCGGAAGACAACAGACGGTGGGGGAGGAGGATCTGATGTTGAGCTTGACATTCCGGACTCTGCTGTGCATCTGGAGCGGCTAGCGTGCTATCGGGCGGACCGGGCCATTGTAAAAGGGGGATAATCGCGAGGAGGGGGAATATGTGTCTACATCCGTGACGAATGGTGCCGGGACTCTGTAGTTATATGCAAGCACTGCTCGCCACTGGCGGAGATTGTGATCATTAAGTGCCGTCCTTTTTATCTGCCAAGGGAATTTACTGCGATTCTGCTAGTCGCGGTATACATCCCGCCTTCCAACATTGAAGGCGACAGGATCGCGGCTCTCAGTGAACTGTACCAGGCTGTCAGTGAACAACAGACGGCGCACCCTGACGGTTTCACCATCTTCGCTGGGGATTTTAATCATGCTAACCTGAAGTCTGTTTTTCCGAGGCTTCACCAGCATGTTGATTTTCCAACACGTGGTGACAGCTTCCTGGACCTGGTCTACTCTACACATAAAGGAGCTTTCAAAGCCGCCCCCCTCCCCCATCTTGGACTTTCTGACCATATCACTGTTATGCTTTTGCCCGCATACAGACAAATGGTGAAAGCATCCAGGCCGGTTCGCAAGCGGGTAAGAGTGTGGCCTGAGGGTGCCTCTGATGCGCTTCGAGACTGCTTTGGCACTATCCATCCATCCATCCATCTTCTTCCGCTTATCCGGGGTCGGGTCGCGGGGGCAGCAGCTTCAGGAGGGACTCCCAGACTTCCCTCTCCCCAGCCACTTCATCTAGCTCATCCCGGGGGATCCCAAGGCGTTCCCAGGCCAGCCGAGAGACATAGTCTCTCCAGCGCGTCCTGGGTCGTCCCCGGGGTCTCCTACCGGTGGGACATGCCCGGAACACCTCCCCAGGGAGGCGTCCAGGAGGCATCCTGATGAGATGCCCGAGCCACCTCATCTGGCTCCTCTCAACGTGGAGGAGCAGCGACTCTACTCCGAGTCTCTCCCGGATGACCGAACTTCTCACCCTATCTCTAAGGGAGAGCCCGGACATCCTGCGGAGAAAACTCATTTCGGCCGCTTGTATCCGGGATCTCGTTCTTTCGGTCACGACCCATAGCTCGTGACCATAGGTGAGGGTAGGAGCGTAAATCGACCGGTAAATTGAGAGCTTTGCCTTTTGGCTCAGCTCTCTCTTTACCACGACGGACCGGTACAGAGTCCGCATTACTGCCGACGCTGCACCGATCCGCCTGTCGATCTCGCGCTCCATCCTCCCCTCACTCGTGAACAAGACCCTAAGATACTTAAACTCCTCCACTTGGGGCAGGATCTCATCCCCGATCTGGAGAGGGCATTCCACCCTTTTCCGATCGAGGACCATGGACTCGGATTTGGAGGTGCTGACCCTCATCCCGACCGCTTCACACTCGGCTGCGAACCGCTCCAGTGAGAGCTGGAGATCACGGCCTGAAGAAGCCAACAGCACAACGTCGTCTGCAAAAAGCAGAGACGCGATGCTGAGGTCCCCAAACCGGACACCCTCAACGCCTCGGCTGCACCTAGAAATTCTGTCCATAAAAATTATGAACAGAATCGGTGACAAAGGGCAGCCTTGGCGGAGTCCAACCCTCACTGGGAACGAATCCGACTTACTGCCGGAAATGCGGACCACACTCTGGCATCGGTGATACAGGGACCGAACCGCCCTTATCAGTTGGCTCGGTACCCCGTACTCCCGAAGCACCCCCCACAGAACCTCCCGAGGGACACGGTCGAACGCCTTCTCCAAGTCCACAAAACACATGTGGACTGGTTGGGCGAACTCCCATGCACCCTCGAGGATCCTGTTGAGGGTGAAGAGCTGGTCCACTGTTCCACGGCCAGGACGAAAGCCACACTGTTCCTCCTGAATCCGAGGTTCGACCTCCCGACGGACCCTCCTCTCCAGCACCCCTGAATAGACCTTACCAGGGGGGCTGAGGAGTGTAATTCCCCTGTAATTGGAACACACCCTCCGGTCCCCCTTCTTAAAGAGGGGAACCACCACCCCAGTCTGCCAATCCAGAGGCACTGTCCCCGATGTCCACGCGATGCTGTAGAGACGTGTCAGCCATGACAGCCCCACAACATCCAGAGCCCTTAAGAAATCCGGGCGGATCTCATCCACCCCCGGGGCCTTGCCACCGAGGAGTTTTTTAACTACCTCAGTGACTTCAACCCCAGAGATTGGAGAGTCCGCCTCAGAGTCCCCAGGCCCTGCTTCCACAATGGAAGGCGTGTCGGTGGAATTGAGGAGGTCTTCGAAGTATTCTCCCCACCGACACACGACGTCCCGAGTCGAGGTCAGCAGCACGCCATCTCCACTGTAAACAGTGTTGACGTTGCACTGCTTCCCCCTCCTGAGACGCCGGATGGTGGACCAGAATTTCCTCGAAGCCGTCCGGAAGTCATTCTCCATGGCCTCGCCGAACTCCTCCCACGCCCGGGTTTTTGCCTCAGCAACCGCCGAAGCCGCGTTCCGCTTGGCCATCCGGTACCTGTCAGCTGCCTCCGGAGTCCCGCAGGCCAAAACGGCCCGATAGGACTCCTTCTTCAGCTTGACGGCATCCCTTACCGCCGGTGTCCACCAGCGGGTTCGGGGATTGCCGCCACGACAGGCACCAATGACCTTACGGCCACAGCTCCGGTCGGCCGCCTCAACAATGGAGGCGCGGAACAAGGTCCACTCTGACTCAATGTCCCCCGCCTCCCCCGGGACGTGGGAAAAGCTCTGCCGGAGGTGGGAGTTGAAGCTCTTCCTGACAGGGGATTCCGCCAGACGTTCCCAGCAGACCCTCACAGAACGTTTGCGTCTGCCAGGTCGGACCGGCATCTTCCCCCACCATCGGAGCCAACCCACCACCAGGTGGTGATCAGTTGACAGCTCCGCCCCTCTCTTCGCCCGAGTGTCCAAAACATGCGGCCGCAAATCCGATGACACGACTACAAAGTCGATCATCGAACTGCGGCCTAGGGTGTCCTGGTGCCAAGTGCACACATGGACACCCTTATGTTTGAACATGGTGTTCATTATTGAAAATCCGTGTCGAGCACAGAAGTCCAACAATAGAACACCGCTCGGGTTCAGATCGGGGGGGCTGTTCCTCCCAATCACGCCCTTCCAGGTCTCACTGTCATTGCCCACGTGAGCATTGAAGTCACCCAGTAGAACGACGGAGTCCCCAGAAGGAGCGCTCTCCAGCACTTCCTCCAGGGACTCCAAGAAGGGTGGGTACTCTGAGCTGCCGTTTGGTGCATAGACACAAACAACAGTCAGGACCCGTCCCCCCACCCGAAGGCGGAGGGAGGCTACCCTCTCGTTCACCTGCTTTGGCACTACTGACTGGGAAATGTTTAAGCAGGCGGCCACTTGCAACAATCGGACGGACATAGAGGAGTATACTGACTCTGTTTCCTCTTACATCACGAAGTGCATTGATGATGTAACCCACACAAAATTCAGCGTCACTCGGGCTAACTGGAAGCCATGGCTGACAGGTGCTGTCCTCAGGCTGCTGAGGGCCAGGGACAAAGCCTTCAGAGCGGGGGATGAGGCTGGCTTGAGAACAGCGAGGGCCGACCTGTCCCGGGGAATCAAGGAAGCGAAAAGGGCATTCTCTTGCAAGATTACCGCCCACTTCAAGGACAGCAGGGACACACGGAGCCTATGGCAGGGCATTCAGACCATCATGGACTACAAGCCCGCGCCGCAGAGCTGTGAGGGCGACATCCATCTGCTCAACGATCTGAACCGCTTCTTTGCTCGCTTCGACGCTCAGAACAGCACTTGCCCGCTGAAGACCCCTCCCCATATTGTGTACTATGTCTTGTCACCGTGGGATAGTGGGAACGTAATTTCGATCTCTGTGTGTCTTGGCATGTGAAGAAATTGACAATAAAGCAGACTTTGACTTTGATGTCACATTCTCATCTCAACAATGATCATGGGCTTTTCTAGTTAGCAGATTAAAATATTCAAGCAGTTTCGATATAATATGTCAAAGCAAAAATAATATAAAATCATCCAAAGTTGTGTGTCCATCTTTTATCCAGAATATGTCCTTCTAATCAGTTAACATTTGTGACTACTGATCTATTATCAGGTCAATTTAACATTAGCACCATCTCTAGTAAAATTATTATTATGAATTATTAATTTGGAAAAACTAACTATTAACCTATCTTAACTTGGGCCCCCTTCTTCAGGTCTCTCATGTCAAGCTTTTGTCACCATCTTCTGGCGAAATTTAGAATTTCATTTAAGCCAATTGTCTAGGCCAAATCCAACACTTATTCACGCACCATCTTAACCTCTGTCACTCGTCAGTACCCTTCAACTATGAGAGACGGAAAATCACATTGTCTGATTTTTAAGAAATGTATTTGCAAAATATGGTGGAAAATAAGTATTTGGTCAGTAACAAAAGTTCATATTAATACTTTATATACCCTTTGTTGGCAATGACAGAGGACAAACGTATTCTGTAAATCTTCACAAAGTTTTCACACACTGTTGCTGGTATTTTGGCCCCTTCCTCCATGTAGATCCCTTCTAGAGCAGTGATGTTTTGAGATAGATAGATAGATAGATAGATAGATAGATAGATAGATAGATAGATGGAAAGAAACTATTGATCCCAGGGGAAAATTCAGTGTTCCAGCAACATTCATACCGCAGAGTGGGTATATGAAGGATATACAGATGACATGAGCGCAAACCTAGCAGGCTACAAGAAAAGGCTGCCACTCACAACGGCACCAACAAAGGAAATCAGTATGTATGACAAGATACAAGCCATCAAGGGCAAAGCAACAAAGGAAAAAAATAACTGCAGCCCTGCTGGTGAGAAGCCTAAATAACACAGATTTAGACTGAGACTCTGAGGTCCGCAACACTGCCTCCCCAAATACCCATAAGAACAATCCAAAACACACAAAAATACCTCCACAGAGTCCGCGAACCGTAAACGCAGTTCAGCGGGTGATTCGCAGACAACGGTTCGAGCCAATAGACTGGTTGTGATTCGTCAAAACCTCACAAAACAGGCAAACACGTGTGAAGCGTCCTGGGCACTCAGGTGGGACAGATGCAGATGGTATGCGTCGTCACCACAGAGCAGACATGGCGAAGGTCGACTACATCCAAGGTCCGACAAACACAAGGGAGCAGACGTCTCATAGGGGTCTGCGCAGCAAAGGCAAAATGCAGGAGCCGGACTCTGTCAACACCGGCTGGATGAGCAGGACGGCTGTCGCTGAGTCACGCCGGTCCCGACTGAAGCGGCACAGCAAAAATATCTGCCCGTGCCCAGCAGATCTGCACACGCCAAGGTGCGGTGGAATGTACTGGTGTCGCCGAGCGGTCCCGACTGAAGCGGCACAGCAAAAATATCTGCCCGTGCCCAGCAGATCTGCACACGCCAAGGTGCTGTGGAATGTACTGGTGTCGCCGAGTGGATGGCCGAACCTGGTACAGCCCCGACCGTGGCCACACACCACTGCGGTAAAGAGGCTGCTGCAAAGAGGGAAGTTGGAGGTGCTCAAATCTCTCCCAAGTGGGAGTTGCTTACAGCTCTCCCTTTCTGCTGCAGCAGTTAAAAATGGGCAGCCGTCACTTGTGTGGTTCTTGCATAAAAGGTAGAATGACTGAGAAAATCTCTATCAAGGGACCTCGAGGCGATCACTGCTTGGGCCCTAATAATTACTACAAAAACAATATGGATGTTGTAGCGGTTGCTGCTCCGACCTTAATTATAAGAATCTCTACAAAAACAAAAGGGGCCTCGCAGCATTCGCGACTGAGGCCCCAATAATAGTACATAACAAGAATGTTACTGTATTGGCCCGAATATAAGACGACCCTGATTATAAGACGACCCCCTCTTTTTCAAGACTCAAGTTTGAAATAAGACTTTTTGAACTCCAAATTTAATTTTTATACAGAAAATAGTTACAGTACATCTGAAACAAATGATTATAGCAATATATTTGAGAGAAAAGCATGTTATTTTCCCTCATTAAAATCATGCAAAAACTGTCTATCACATCTTAATATCTGAACATTTAAATATGAACATTAAAGTGCAATCACCTTTGTAAATGAATGGCTTCTGGTTTTTGAAATGTAAATAAACCAATCTACTGTGATAAAACAACAAAATTGCAATAACTGCATTAACCATCAAAGTGAAGTCTAACTGTAATTGTAGTCTTGAAACAAATCTGAATAAGGAAAAACATTGCAATAAAATAATGCAAACTGGTTTAAACTTGAGAGTTGCTGAGATCTGTCATGTCAGAACATTACTCCTCACAAACATCCTCTGCCTCGCTGTGCTCAGTGTCACTGTCCACATACGCACACACCCTCCTGTTGAACTCTTGAAAGCGGCCGCTCTGAGGACCACGGAAAGCTTTTCTCTGATTGTGAGCATTTTTAGGCGATCTTTTTGAGCTCTCCATCTCCGTACATTACACTCTGTGACACCATATTTCACAGCCACTTTGCAATTGTTTGCAGACTCTGCCTCATTCATCACCATCATCTTGAAGTTTGCATCATAACTTCTCCTCAGCTGCCGGTTAACCTGGCCGATCTTCGACCCACTTTTCTCCAGATTGTCGCTACGTTTCTCCATTTTCTGTTATCTCTTCTCTTATTTTCTTCTCTTTTCTTTCTCACCTCTATTTTTTATCTTTCTTCTTTGTGCTACCACTATTTTTATTTTTATTCTTTATGACAGGGGTTCACTTTGGCCTGGGGAGTTAAGCTCAGCATTCACTTTAAAGATATAAGATAAGAGAGATAAGATAATCCTTTATTATTCCCTCAATGGGGAAACTCCTATGTTAGCAGCAGTACACTTAACATATACACACACACACGCATGCGGGGAAGGGGGTAAAAGATTTAAAAAAGTAGAAGGTATATATAATTAAAAAATATGGACAGTATATACAAAATACACAATACACAATATGCAGTGGAGATAAAAAAAATATTAGATAAAAAAAATAGTGCAAGGGAAGAAAAAAAAAAAGGAAAACATATCTGGCGCCATCTAGCGTTGTGAATGGGTATAATGTCTAGACCCCGAATGTAAGACGACCCCCACTTTTTCAGTCTTATTTCAATGCAAAAAAACACCGTCTTATATTCGGGCCAATACGGTAAATGATTTTTTTTCACGGGTCCAAGCACACTGAACTGGACCCAAAGTCATGAGCACAAAACAAAGAATTGAACTGAACCATGTATTTAGTCAACTCTGTGTGTGTGTGTGTGTGTGTGTGTGTGTGTGTGTGTGTGTGTGTGTGTGTGTGTGTGTGTGTGTGTGTGTGTGTGTGTGTGTGTGTGTGTGTGTGTGTGTGTGTGTGTGTGTGTGTGTGTGTGTGTGTGTGTGTGTGTGTGTGTGTGTGTGTGTGTGTGTGTGTGTGTGTGTGTGCGTGCGTGCGTGCGTGCGTGCGTGCGTGCGTGCGTGCGTGCGTGCGTGCGTGCGTGCGTGCGTGCGTGCGTGCGTGCGTGCGTGCGTGCGTGCGTGCGTGCGTGCGTATCTGAGAGTGAGAGTAAGTGAAGGGGGGGGCTGTGCGTATGTGGACAGTACTTTGCCACCATAACATTAGTTGTTTTGGCAATGCCGTAGCAGTTATATAAACAACATTTTTACAAAAATGGCAGACCTTCAAAAAAGAGCTGTAATTTTATGTGAAAACAATTCATACTGTACATCTTTGCATTTAGTTTTTTTGTCCATCTACCTGTTAGCAAGCTCCTATTTTAAATGGCCACAAGCTATTTTCCGAGAATTTTTAACACAAATGTTTACTAAAGCAGCACTGTTTGTACATTTCATCAAGACCTACCAAAAATTACCTATTTAGCTATTTAATTTGGCAAACACTGTTGCAGTGGAGATGTGTTTGCCAAGAAAAATTACTTACATTTTGTGATTTACTAAAAGTTGGAGACTTATTTAATTGCCCAAGACCGACAAAAGGTCTCTAAACTCAATAGAAAGTTGGCCGTTTTTAACATACTTTCATATCTTGCTTCCTTTTTGGCCTTTTATACAGATCAAAAATGTTTTTGTCAAAGTCATTTTTAATTTGATGTAATTCATTTAAATAAAATTAAAATCCCAACGTCCCAGTACCCCAACGTGGCCATGGCTGTGAGAGGCTTGAAAGCTGCTCTAGTTATAGCTGGAGTGTAACTGTTGTTGCTGGACCTGTATGTGCTGTATCTTATTTGGCAATTTCAAAGTAGCACCTGAGGGGTATTCTAGAAAGCGGGTTATGTGAAAATTCTGAGTAAATTAACCCTGAAATGAGGGAAACTCTGAGTTATCCGTTCCAGAAAGAGAGGTAACTTAAACTCTGGGTCAGTTACTGTGGTAACTTACTCTGTGAACATAACCTGCTCGCTGGCAGGTTTACGAGAAGAGACCCAGAATTTCAACCTGTCTCCTCCCACACAAAGAAATCATGGATTGGCAATTCATTCAAAATCCCATCAACATCGAAGCCGTAATAATTCTAAACACTTTACGTCGTGAGAGAATCTTCCGACCCAGATTAGATTGATCATTTCTAGAAGAATATCTTTTCGAACGGTACCGCTTTTCTTTGAACAGTTTAATTTATCTCAATAACCTTCTCCGGGAATGGGATGCCTGATGGTGTAGTGGTACACTTGCCTGTATTGTGTACAGGCACCCCAAGTTCGATTCCCACACACAGCAATGGCATTTTTTTTTTAATAATATCGGGGATTATTTATATTTAAAATAACTTTTTTCAGTTGGCTGAGGAGAACTCAATGTTTGTTTTAAAATAGTATTTTAATGAGTGTTGGTGTAGGTTACAGTGTCACATTTTAAATGACTACGATAGGTATAAAACATAAATGTTAATCCATGAAGTGTAGAATTAACTGAGAGCACGTTGGAAAACACTTTGTTTGGGGTTTAAATTATTTGAAGTAGTCACTGAATTAATATTTTAGTTTAAATTAATATTTACTATGTTTAATAGCGTAAGTCCATTTAAAATAATTAAATTAAAATCAAAGCGAGGTGCAATCACAACCTAGCAAAACATGCCTTACCTTTTTGACTGTTTTTGTTTCATTTTGAGCTGCTTCCAAGTCCTTTTTTCTCCTGTTGGATTGCACCTAAATGAAAATCAGATTTCATTCCTACTTAAATTCATAACTATAAACTATGCTACGATCTTATGGTTAGATGTTACATCAATGAAATAGTTCATTCAAACTTGCGCATCGGGCAGCAATTTCCTCCCATGACGTCTCTCTCTCCTTCGCTGCTGCAGCCGTATTAAATTTGCGGCGAAAAATACGTTCGCCGTAGGCTTGCATGAGGACCTCCAACTCCATTGTGGTAAAATAAGGTGATCTGTTTTTCCTCAGTTGTCATGGTGACTCATGGTATCGGGGCTCCATTGATGATGACTTTTTATAGTGGTTGTGCACGTGTGTAACTCAAGGTTAACATATTCAGAGTTGATTGAACTAACTCAGATAAGTTGTTCTGTAACCGAATACTCAGTCTCCCATCTCAGAGTAAGTCAACTCAGAGTTCAGGGATAGACTCAGAGTATGTTGAACTTGCTTTCTGGAATACCCCCCTAGAGAGACATGAGCCAAACAAATGATATTCTATGTGTGTTTGTTAGACCAAGTCAACAGTGGTGATGCAGAGCCTGGCCTACATGCAGCATTCCTCTTCTGTTTCTGGAGCAAAGCTGTTCATTAGTGGAGATCTGAGGCTGCAGCAGAGAACACCTTTGTCTCACCGTGGCCTGTTCAACATTTACAACGTGAGTGTATTTACGGACTTTCTCACAAAAATGCATATTTTTAATAATGTACCGTATTAGGCCGAATATAAGACGATGTTTTCTGCATTGAAATAAGACTGAAAAAGTGGGGGTCGTCTTACATTCGTGGTCTTTTGTTGTTTCGATGACTTATGTTTGGTGTGTTGCCGAGAGTATTTCATTTATGGTTATTTAGTATTGCATTTATTGATCTTACCAAAGCTTTTGATTCGGTGAGCCGAAGTGGTTTATTCCAAATGCTGAAGAAGATTGGCTGTCCTCCGCAGTTGCTCAGCATCACAACCTCCTTCCATGAAAATACGCAGTGCACCGTTAACTTCGACTGCACATCATCGGAACCATTCACCACAAAGAATGGGGTGAAACAGGGTTGTATTCTGGCTCCAACATTATTTGGAATATTCTTTTCACAAATGCTCAAGTTGGCATTCAGTCATTCTGAAGAAGGCGTCTATCTTCATACTAGGAGCGACGGAAAGTTGTTCAACCTATCTCGCCTAAAGAGTAAATCCAAGGTCCGCACCTTTTTAGTACGGGAACTGTTGTTTGCAGACGATGCAGCCTTAGTCGCACACAGAGAGAGTGATCTTCAACAATTGATGGACAGTTTTACTAATGCTTGTAAAGCATTTGGATTGTCGATGAACATCACCAAGACCAAAGTCATGGGTCAGAACATACAGGTACCACCGTCAATCAGTGTAGAAAACAATCAGCTTGAAGTTGTGGATGAATATGTCTACCTGGGCTCAACAGTCGCCAGCAATTTGTCACTGGATGCTGAAATCTCAAAGCGCATAGGCAAAGCCTCAGCCGTTATGGCTAAGCTTCACAAGCGAGTATGGGGTAACCAAAAACTCACAGTGAACACCAAGCTCAAAGTGTACCAGGCTTGCGTCCTCAGAACATTGCTGTACGGTAGTGAGTCATGGACCACCTATGCTCGCCAAGAGGACCGACTGGAAAAGTTTCACATCCGGTGTCTACGTCGGATTCTGGACATCACTTGGCAAGAGCGCGTCACGAACACTTTGGTGCTGGAAAAGGCTGGTTCCCTCAGTATGCATCTCCTGCTTTGTCAACGTCGAATGAGATGGCTTGGACATGTGCGCCGCATAAATGATGGAAGGATCCCAAAAGATTTACTCTACGCTGAGCCGCTTCAGGACATCGCCCGATGGGTCGTCCAATCCTGCGCTTTAAGGATGCGTGTAAAAGAGACATGGTCCTTACAGGTATCGACACGAAAAATTGGGAACTTCAAGCGATGGATCGTAAGTCCTGGTGCCAAGCCATTCATGAAGGAGTCAGGAAAGGCGAGGAAAAAAGAATCCAGCTTTTGGAAAGCAAGCGTGAACGCAGGAAACCGAGACAGGAAGCTCAGGCCCAAGAGCAACCAACTCAATTCGTATGTCCGGCTTGCGGGAGAGACTGTCATGCCAGAATCGGACTGCTGAGCCACTCAAGACGCTGTACTTTACTCCAGTGATTCTATGCTCCATGGCGCTACCATTGTCTCTCGAGACAGACGGATGCCAAAGGAAGTATAGCGGAACCGTTACGCGCAGTTAAGTTATGTAATGTGTGCCGTCTACTAGTGTTGTGTGACGTCAGAAGTTGAGCGTTGACTTACGTGCTGTATTTCTGTCTGTTGCAGAACCACACACATCACACATGCACGCACACACACACACACACACACACACACACACATACACACACACACACCACACACCCTTCACACGGTTCATACAATAATCACACACACAAGAATCACATTCACACACCCAAAGACTCACCCATGTACACTACACACACCTGCCCTCACATCCTTACGACCAAACATGTGCCTATACCCTTTTGCCAGTTTGCCTGTATGCCCCCATGAGCCACAGTGCCTGTTACTTTTTTGCCAATAATTCAGTAAAGCAATTAAAACTAAACCACATCTTCCCTCCTGTGTTCTGACCGACACCTGGGGGCGAAAAAAGCATAACCATCCTCAGGCTCCCCAACAATAGCGGGAGCAGTTTGCATTATTTTATTGCAATGTTTTTCCTTATTCAAATTTGTTTCAAGACTACAGTTAGACTTCACTTTGATGGTTAATGCAGTTATTGCAATTTTGTTGTTTTATCACAGTAGATTGGTTTATTTACATTTCAAAAACCAGAAGCCATTCATTTACAAATGTGATTGCACTTTAGATTACATATTTAAATGTTCAGATATTAAGATGTGATAGACCAGGGGTCACCAACACGGTGCCCGCGGGCACCAGGTCGCCCGTGAGTACCACATGAGTCGCCCGCAGGACTGTTCTAAAATTAGCTCAAATAGCGGCACTTGTCAGTGAGCTGCATCTATTTATTTTACAGTCAAACCTCGGTTTTCGAACGTCCTGGTTCTCGAACAAATCGGAATTCGAACAAAAAAATCGAGATATTTTTGCTTCGGTTGTCGAACAAAATTCCGAGGTCGAACCTCAAAGTAACGAAAATACAATAACAACGGAGTCAGTCGGCATCCGGGCCGCGCGGTCGGGTTTTCTCGGGTCCTCCCGGCTCATCCCGCGCGGCCCGGATGCCGACTGACTCCGTTGTTATTGTATTTTTGTTACTTTGAGGATTGTATTAACCCCTAATCATGCCTCCAAAGAAAGCAAGTGGGAGCAGTAAAGCCATCCCAAAACACAAAGACGCTCTTAAAGCAATGCGACAGTGAGCACCCGAAGCGCTGCGGTTGTGCGATCGGACCAAATTAAGCTCTTTGCGCACTGAGGTCCACAAATTTTGGAAAGTACATCAGGACTTTAAAAATATTTTCTCAATATTAGCGGCGGCTCTGTCACAATAATGCGACCAGCGCGGTGCAGTTGCGCGGTGGGCGACGCGCTACGGTCGCGCGTTCGGCGGTTTGCTGCAGTTGCGCGATCGGACAAATATGCGCAAATGAAAAAATGCTTAAAAAAGGCGGGTTTTTTTGTCTTGAAACGGATTAAAAAATTTTCGGAATTCGACCGATTCGCTTCTCGAACCGCCTTCTGGAACGGATTGTGGTCAAAAACCAAGGTTTGACTGTATTTTTGCTACTCCTGTTAAAATCACACTTACATGTGAACTGGAAATGACAATAATAACACATAGTGAAAGCCAAATTGAGCAAATTGTTCTATTTCAGAAGTGTGTGTCAAACTGGTAGCCCTTTGCCTTAATCAGTACCCAGGAAGTAGCTCTCGGTTTAAGAAAGGATGGTGACCCCTGTGATAGACAGTTTTTGCATGATTTGAATGAGGCAAAATAACATGCTTTTTCTCCCGAATACATTGTTATAATCATTTGTTTCAGATGTAATAATTTTCTGTATAAAAATTAAATTTGGTGTTCAAAAAGTCTTTTTTCACATTTGAGTCTTGAAAAAGAGGGGGTCGTCTTATAATCAGGGTCGTCTTATATTCGGACCAATACGGTATTCGATGGATGGCTGTTTGTTTTGTATAAAAGCACACTTAAACTATCATCAGTTTCTTTGTTTAAAACAGTGCACTGCATTTAAAATGATCAGAATCAGAATCAGCTTAATTGGCCAAGTTTGTGCATGCCAAACAAGGAATTTGACTCCGGTTGATCACAGCCTCTGTACAACATTTAAGTGACTAACAACTATGCACCAAGTGAACAACTAACAACAATGTTGTGCTGATCTTCCCAGTCAACGTGAATGATGGGTGTAGGGGTGTAACGGTTCACCATACCAACTCTTCCAGACAAAATGTCTTGATTTTATTGCAATATCAAGAACATGTACGTGATTCAATTATATGTTATAATAACATCTCTTTAGACCAGTCCCCATTAATAACGTACTTCTAATTAACCTCAATTAACTTAACCAAAAATACTAAAATGAAAATTTGTTTTATGATCAGTCAACTTTGTCATAATAAAACAATTGAAACTGTTCTTGAACCAGTATAACAAAAATAAATTTAAAAAACTTCTCTTAAGAGCAGCCAACATTGTTTTGCAGCCAGGTATTGTGTACCTCTTCCCAGAGGACAGAAGATCGAACAAAGAGTGAGCGGGGTGACTCACATCACTCACAATCGTGGTCGCCTTGCGGGTGAGATGGGAGGTGTAAACGTCCTTCAAGGAGGGGAGTGAAGCACCAATAACCTTACCAGCCGTGTTCACTATGCGCTGCAGGGCCTTCATGTTGTAGTCAGTGCAGCTACCACCCCAAACAGTGATACAACTGGAGAGGACGCTCTCAATGATGCCACGGTAAAATGTAGTCATGACGGCCGGAGGAGCACTTGCTCGCCTGAGTTTCCGCAGGAAGTACAGGCGGCGCTGGGCCTTCTTCGCCAGTGATGCGGTGTTGGTGGACCAGGAGAAATCCTCACTGATGTGCACCCCCAGGAACCTGGTGCTGGTCACCCTCTCCACCACAGCACCATCGATGGTCAGCGGCAGGTGTTGGGTGTGACCCTTCCGGAAGTCAACAACAATCTCCTTGGTCTTGTTGACGTTCAGCAGGAGGTTAGATTAGATTAGATTAGATTAGATAATCCTTTATTATTCCCTCAATGGGGAAACTCCTGTGTTAGCAGCAGTACACGTAACATATACACACACACACAGACACACACGCATGCGGGGAAGGGGGTAAAAGATTTAAAAAAGTAAAAGATATATATAATTAAAAAATATGGACAGTATATACACAATACACAATATACAGTGGAGATAAAAAAATATTAGATAAAAAATAGTGCAAAGGAAGAAAAACAGTGCAAAAAAGCAGGTAAGAAGAGTGTGAGGTAGACAGATATTGCACATATGATTGCACATATGGTTATTGCACGTTATTATTGCATGTTATTATTGTCCGTTAGCTACAGTGATCGGCCTGGTTGTACAGTCTGATGGTAGCAGGGAGGAAGGACCTGCGATGCCTCTCGGTGGTGCATCGTGGGTGACGAAGCCGGTCACTGATGGAGCTCTCCAGGGCTCTGACAGTCTCATGAAGGGGGTGGGAGACATTGTCCATGATGGAGGACAGTTTAGCCACCATCCTCCTCTCCCCCACCACCTCCACCCGGTCCAGACTGCAGCCCAGGACAGAGCCGGCTTTCTTCACCACCTTGTCCAGGCTCTTCTTCTCCGCTGCAGTGATGCCGCTGCTCCAGCAGACCACCCCATAAAAAATGGCGGACGCCACCACAGAGTCGTAGAAGGTCCTCAGGAGGCCGTCCCTCACTCCGAAGGACCTCAGTCTGCGCAGCAGGTGGAGTCTGCTTTGGCCCATCTTGTATAGGGCCTGAGTGTTAACAGTCCAGTCCAGTTATTGTTCAGGTGAACACCCAGGTACTTGTAAGAGTCCACAATCTCTATGTCCGTTCCCTGGATGTTCACCGGCGAGGGGGGGACTTTGCGCCGGCGGAAGTCCGCCACCAGCTCCTTTGTTTTTCCAGAGTTAATCTGGAGGCGGTTCCGCTGGCACCAGTTCACGAATCTGTGATTAAGTTCTCGGTACTCCGTCTCGTCTCCGTTGTTAATGAGACCGACGATGGCGGAGTCGTCCGAGAACTTCTGGAGGTGGCAGGTTGATGTGTGGTGGGTGAAGTCAGCTGTGTAGATGGTGAAGAGGAGGGGGGCAAGGACGGTTGTTGTCCTTGCACCACGTGGTGAGAAGGTCAACCTCCAACCTGTATTGAGTCTCGTCGCCCTTGGTGATGAGACCCACCAGAGTCGTGTCGTCAGCAAATTTCACCATGTGGTTGGTGCTCTAGGTTGCAGCGCAGTCATGCATCAGCAGGGTGAAGAGCAGCGGACTGAGCACGCAGCCTTGGGGGGCCCCCGTGCTCAGCGTGATGCTGGCGGAGATTTTGTCGCCAACACGTACCACCTGAGGCCTCTGACTGAGGAAGTCTAGTAGCCAGTTGCAGAGGTAGGTACTGAGGCCCAGCTTGGCGAGTTTGCAGATGAGTCGTTGTGGCACAATGGTGTTGAAGGCAGAACTGAAGTCCACAACCAGCAATCTCACATACGAGTCCCTACTCTCCAGGTGGGTGAGGGCCGAGTGGAGGGCAGAGCAGATGGCATCCTCAGAGGACTGTTTGGCTCGGTACGCAAACTGGAAGGGGTCTATGGTGGGGGGGAGAATGGATCTGATGTGCTCCATGACAAGCCGCTCAAAGCACTTCATGATGATGGGCGTCAGTGCCACGGGGCGGTAGTCATTGAAGCAGGAGGGGGCATGTTTGTTCGGCACAGGTACGATGGTGGCAGCCTTGAAACACGAAGGGACGACGCCCTGCTGCAGGGAAATGTTGAAGATGTCCGTGAAGACACCCGTCAGCTCCCCAGCGTAGTCCTTCAGCACTCGACCTGGGATGTTGTCAGGGCCCGCCGCCATACGGGTGTTGATAACGGCAAGCGCCCTCCTCACGCTATCAGCAGAGAGGCACAGGGGCTGCTCTTGTGGAGGGGGAGGGGTCTTCAGCGGGCAAGTGCTGTTCTGAGCGTCGAAGCGAGCAAAGAAGCGGTTGAGATCGTTGAGCAGACGGATGTCGCCCTCACAGCTCTGCGGCGCGGGCTTGTAGTCCGTGATGGTCTGAATGCCCTGCCAAAGGCTCCGCGCGTCCCTGCTGTCCTTGAAGTGGCCGGTAATCTTGCAAGAGAACGCCCTTTTCGCCTCCTTGATGCCCCGGGACAGGTCGGCCCTCGCTGTCCTCAAGCCAGCCTCATCCCCCGCTCTGAAGGCTTCGTCCCTGGCCCTCAGCAGCCTGAGGACAGCACCAGTCAGCCATGGCTTCCAGTTAGCCCGAGTGACGATGTATTTCGAGTGGGTCACATCATCAATGCACTTCGCGATGTAAGAGGAAACAGAGTCAGTATACTCCTCTATGTCCGTCCGATCATTGCAAGTGGCCGCCTGCTTAAACACTTCCCAGTCAGTAGAGCCAAAGCAGTCTCGAAGCACATCAGAGGCACCCTCAGGCCACACTCTAACCCGCTTGCGAACCGGCCTGGATGCTTTCACCATTTGTCTGTATGCGGGCAAAAGCATAACAGTGATATGGTCAGAAAGTCCAAGATGGGGGAGGGGGGCGGCTTTGAAAGCTCCTTTATGTGAAGAGTAGACCAGGTCCAGGAAGCTGTCGCCACGTGTTGGAAAATTAACATGCTGGTGAAGCCTCGGAAAAACAGACTTCAGGTTAGCGTGATTAAAATCCCCAGCGAAGATGGTGAAACCGTCAGGGTGCGCCGTCTGTTGTTCACTGACAGCCTGATACAGTTCACTAAGAGCCGCGATCCTGTCGCCTTCGATGTTGGAAGGCGGGATGTATACCGCGACTAGCAGAATCGCAGTAAATTCCCTCGGCAGGTAAAAAGGACGGCACTTAATGATCACAAACTCCGCCAGTGGCGAGCAGTGCTTGCATACCACTACAGAGTCCCGGCACCATTCGTCACGGATGTAGACGCATATTCCACCTCCTCGCAATTTTCCCACTTTTACAATGGCCCGGTCCGCCCGATAGCATGCTAGCCGCTCCAGATGTACAGCAGAGTCCGGAATGTTGACAGTCAACCAAGTCTCAGTGAACACGAGCACACAGCAGTTACGCACTGTCCGGTTCGTAGATCTCAGCAGGCGAATGTAATCCATTTTTTTGTCCAGCGATCGAACATTCGCCAGAAGAATGGAAGGCACGGCCGGGCGAGCTGGGTTGCCCGCCAGCCTGGCCCGGACGCCTCCGCGCTTGCCCCTCTTCAGCCTCCTCGCACACCGCTTCCGACGCTCCCTAACCGGGGGAGGAATAGCAGGCGAGTCCGGCGACGTTTCAGGACGGAGCAGTCCGAGCTCCTTTAATGTCCCCGCTTCAAAGTCCAGAACGCCACAAAACTCGCTTTCGCCGATGTCGAGCAGAACCTGCCTGCTGTACTTGTAGCACGAGACGAACACATAAAACTGTCGGACAAACACTCATTAAACGAACAAAACACCGTTCGGGCGGGACAGAGAGAGGTCGCTGCGTGTGCCATCTTGTATCTAAATATGAATGAATAACTTTGTAGACTGCTCTCAGGTAGGAAAAAGATGAATAAAAAATAGTTCTATTCTAAACCAGTTTCTAATAGTACCAATGCGTTAGATCGAACTTTAGTCAGTTCTGATCATTTTATAGGAGATAGTTTGAGAAACGTGATTGTTTACAGAGGGCTCATTGGTTATTGGCTAGTGGATGCATACCGCAATCCTAGTCAACCTCAGTTTGTTGCAGTATAGCTTCTATTTTATGCGCCTTTATTCCGGTGCGCCCTATATATGAAATAATTTCTAAAATAAGATATTCAATGAGGGTGCGGCTTATAATCCAGTGCAAGTACGGTAAATGTAACATACGTATTTATTCCGGTATGTAATAGTCCAATATGTTAAACAATTAAGTATAGCAGATTTGTTGTGTTTAATAATAATCTCATTTTCAGTTGCATCTACCTAGCATTAATTATATCTACTCAATTTTCTGAGTGATTTGAATTTAAGGGTTACTATTGCATTGACTTAAAATTGTATTTAAATCAACTCGATATTATATTTCATGGAACTCAATGTCGCTGAGTACCATCTACTTAAATTCTTTAGTTACATTTACTTAATGTAAATATAAATGATTTCACAGCTTTCAAATTTACTCAATATTTTGAAGTGTAAAATTTTACAGAGATTAAAATAAGTAGAGCATGGTTTAAGTTTTTAGAGTGTGAGTGATAGTCAGTCGTTACACAATACAGAACAATGGTTTGACTTTAGATCAGCAAATATGCCCAAGCAGTACCTCCACAAAAAGGATGCGAACAAATTCTGTGATACCAGTGTAAAAGTTGGTGTAAAGCCCTGTATTATCTAACTAGACTGTTTGTCAAGATGTTTTTAATTGAAATGGCTTTATTTTAGTAAATATGATTTTCAGTTCTTTAAAACCTTTAAATTATTGTAAATCTGTACTTTGTAATGATTTGGAACAATGCATTATATTTTTATTGTATCTTTTGAAAAATTGTAATGAAACTGTGAGGTTTTTTTCAAAATGGGTTCATGACTTAAAATGTAT
This sequence comes from Syngnathus acus, assembly GCF_901709675.1. Lineage (NCBI taxonomy): Eukaryota > Metazoa > Chordata > Actinopteri > Syngnathiformes > Syngnathidae > Syngnathus > Syngnathus acus. The sequence goes on from NC_051092.1 coordinate 17,014,314, forward strand.
ACCAAGTGTTAACAGTGTAACTGTTTCGAAATGAACCGGAAAACCGAAGTTAAAAAGTACTTTGGTTCAACTCCTCGTTCTGTCATCCTGAACCGTGGTTTCGCCGCGCATGTCATAATTCCGAGGAGCACTTGAATGCTGCATAACCTCACACGCGAGTTGACAGCAATGACGGACAAAGTTGCCCCAGCAGCACCCCCGGGCATATTTGGGTCGGCCGTGCGGACGCACTTTGAATCTCTGATTAAGACGCCAGAGGATGGTGGTCGCGTCGTTACCCGAACGCAAGTTATTTGTCGTTTGCATTCAATATGAAACTGTCTGTGGGAGAGAACGGTAGCACGTCAAAAATCCTCGCAAATAAGAGGAGATATCAGAGTCAGAGTCAGAGTCAGCTTTATTGTCAATTCCTTCATGCTAAGACACACAAAGAAACCGAAATACCGTTCCCCCTATCCCACGGTGACGAGACACAGCACACGATTAACACACAAGTAAAACAACGGGGGGAGAGTTCAGGACCCCAACAGCCTGGAGATCACAAACTTCGCCAGTGGCGAGCAGTGCTGGCATCCCACAACAAAGTCCCGGCACCTCTCGTCACGGATGTAGACGCACAGTCCACCTCCTCGCGATGTTCCCCCTCGTACAATGGCCCGGTCCGCCCGATAGCACGCCATCCGCTCCAGATGCACAGCAGCTACGCACTGTCCGGTCCGCAGAACTCAGCAGGCATGTTGATGTCCAGCGATCGAACGTTCGCCAGAAGAATGGAAGGCACGGCCGGGCGAGCTGGGTTGGCCGCCAGCCAGGCCCGGACGCCCAACCGGGGGAGGAATAGCAGGCGAGTCCGGCGACGCTCCAGGACGGAGCAGACCGAGCGCCTTTAATGTCCCCGCTTCAAAGTCCAGATCGCCACAAAACTCGCTTTCGCCGATGTCGAGCAGAACCAGCCCGCCGTACTTGTAGCACAACCCGGTACGACGAGACGAACACACAAAACTGGCGGACAAACCCACATTAAACGACAAAACAAAACACCGTTCGGGACAGAGAGAGGCCGCTGCGTGTGCACGCGCCGCCATCTTACTTCCGTATGATGAGATATCACGCCGGCACCGAGCTCACTCAGCCCGACGTAGCAGTAAAACCACAACAGCAGCCAAATATTCATGAGGCCTTCAAAGCGAAACTTGGTCCAGATTCAGAGCGAGCAAAACCAATTATTAAGGCAGCTAATTTTCCCACATAGCTAAGTTGGCTAAACGCTATCTTGGAGTCCCAGCAACACCTGTTGCTTGTGAGACGGTTTTCTCTTCAGTTAATAATAATAATACATACAATTTGTAAAGCGCTTTTCAAAGACCCAAAGACGCTTACAGGGAAACAAAGGTGAGGACATACATAGAGAGAGACAATAGCATAAAGTTGGGAACAGGACACTGGTTATGGGTAGGGGAGATAGTATGCTTGTGAAAAAAGGTACGTTTTTAGACGGGACTTAAATATGGGGAGTGAGGGTGAGTCGCAGACAGATTGTGGGATAGAGTTCCAGAGTCGGGGTGCTGCGCAGGAGAAGGCTCTGTCACCGAAGGATTTGAGTTTGTTTTTTGGGACTGTCAGACGAGAAATAGTGGAGGATCGGAGGGGACGGGTGGGGCGGTAGGGGATAAGGAAGTTGGACAGGTAAGGGGGAGCCAGGTGGTGAAGGGCTTTGAAGGTGAGGAGGAGTATCTTGAAGATGATGCGCTGTTTGATGGGGAGCCAGTGAAGCGAGTGGAGAATGGGAGTGATGTATTCGCAGGACCCGGTGTGGGTAAGGAGGCGGGCAGCAGAATTGTGGACTAGTTGAAGTCTATGGAGTGAGTGAGAAGTGATGCCAGTGAGAAGGGAGTTGCAGTAGTCAAGCCGAGATGAGCTGAAGGCATGCATGAGGGATTCAGCGGCAGGGAGAGAGAGGCATGGTCGGATTTTGGCGATGCGGCGGAGGTGGAAGTAGGGGGTCTTGACAACAGAACTGACATCAGGGTGGAAGGACAGGGTAGGGTAGAAAATAACGCCGAGGTTGCGTGCCAGAGTTGACATTGTAATAACAACACAGAGATCCACCCTGTCACCTGAGAATATAGACTCTGGTCTTTAAAGAATTTATTCGTATTCATCTTTTTTCTACCTCAGACCAGTGCGAGATTTTTATTTTACATTAGACAATAGAAACCAGGGCTGTGGACTCGGACTCGTGGACTCGGACTCGGTCGGACTCGGTCATTTTTGCCGGACTCGGACTCGGTGCTGATTTTGACCGAGTCCACCGAGTCCGACAATAAAGAAAATACGTTCAATTTTATTTTCATCATGCTGCTGAGAATGCGCGTAGGAATACTGTCCACAGCCCTGCTACGTTATGAACTAGCACAACTCCGGTAGGGCAGGGAAAATGTTAGCGATCCGACGTCCAATTGGAACTTCGCCTCACTTTTACGTCCGCGCTCTCAGCAGGGGATCCTATATAAGCCGAACCAGCCAGTGTGAAAGCAGTTGCGTTCGTTCTGCATATATAATTAGCTATTTTGATGTGTTTCGATAGTTGTGGGGTCGTCACTAATTATTTGTGTTTAGATAAATGTCTGAGCTATAATGGTGTAATTAATGATTAAAACTTGAAAGTATCTGTTTATTGTATTCGTTTATATGTTTAATAAAGACAAAGCCATCACAAAACTGTTGTAATTATTTAGATTTTGATCTAAATTAGCCTTGAATAAAGACTAAGCAGTCACATGAATTAACAGAAAAAATGGACAGCCGGACTCGGACTCGGTGCAAAACTCCGACCGAGTCCACAGCCCTGCTGCTTACCTATGTTTCCCTTCCATATCGATCCGTAAATTTACTCGAAACATTAACAGAGCAGCCTATTTTGACATGAAATAGCCTCGTGCTTATAGCAGCTATCACTATAGTATTAGCCATCCACAAACTCCCATGAGCCTCAGCTTGCAGACTCCCATGAGCCTCAGCAAAGTGTAAACAATCGCGTTTCTCAAACGATCTCCTATAAAATCGGAACTGACTAAAGTTCGATCTACCACATTGGTACTGCTTACCTGTGTTTCCCTTCCATATCGATCTGTAAATTTACCCGAAACATTAACAGAGCAGCCTATTTTGACATGAAATAGCCTCACGGGTACAACAGCTATTCAGTGACGCCCCCTGACCACAGTTGCCGTAATGCGTGATGCGACCTTGTAATTTACTTTTCGTACTAAAACGTACTGAAAGATTTTGGCAGAGCACTGTGTACAACCAGTATGGATCAACAAATTCATCAAATGATCCATATATAAGGCGCACCGGACTAGAAGGCGCACTGTCGGCTTTTGAGAAAATTTTAGGTTTTTAGGTGCGCCTTATAGTCCGGAAAGTACGGTACTTAATTTCTAAAAATGTATCTACTCTCCGTGAGTGGTCACCTTACCGTGGTGGAGGGATTTGCATGTCCCAATGATCCTAGGAGCCATGTTGTCTGGGGCTTCATGCCCCTGGTAGGGTCACCCATGCCAAAAGGATCCTAGGTGAGGGGCCAGACAAAGCATGGCTCAAAAAGCCCCTTATGACGAAAAAGACATATGGACTCGGATTTCCCTCGCCCGGCCGCGGGTCACTCTGGAGCCAGGCCCGGAGTTGGGGCTCAAAGGCGAGCGTCTGGTGGCCGGGCCTTCGCCCATGGGGCCCGGCCGGGTACAGCCCGAAAACGAAACGTGGGTCCCCCTTTCCATGGGGCTGTGGGAGGGGCCAAAGGGGTCGGGTGAGCTGGGCGGCGGCCAAAGGCGGGGACCTTGGTGGTCCGATCCCCGGCTGCAGAAGGTGGCTCTTGGGACATGGAATGTCCCCTCTCTGGCTGGAAAGGAGCCCGAGCTGGTGTGCGAGGCAGAAAAGTTCCGACTAGATATAGTCGGGCTTGCCTCCACACACAGTTTGAGTTCCGGTACAAGCCCTCTTGAGAGGGGCTGGACTCTCTTCCACTCTGGAGTTGCCCACGGTGAGAGGCGTCGAGCAGGTGTGGGTATACTTATTGCCCCCCAGCTGGGCGCCTGCACATTGGGGTTCACCCCATTGAACGAGAGGGTAGCCTCTCCCTCCGCCTCCGGGTGGGGGGACGGGTCCTGACTGTTGTTTGTGTCTATGCACCAAACGGCAGCTCAGAGTACCCACCATTCTTGGAGTCCCTGGAAGAAGTGCTTGAGGGCACTCCTTCTGGGGACTCCATTGTTCTACTGGGTGACCTCAATGCTCATGTGGGCAATAACAGTGAGACCTGGAAGGGCGTAATTGGGAGGAACAGCCCCCCGATCTGAACCCCAGCAGTGTTCTATTATTGGAATTCTGTGCTCGACACGGATTGTCAATAATGAACACCATGTTCAAGCTTAAGGGTGTCCATGTGTGCACTTGGCACCAGGACACCCTAAGCCGCAGTTCGATGATCGACTTTGGAGTCAGATTTGCGGCCGCATGTTTTGGACACTCGGGTGAAAAGAGGGGCGGAGCTGTCAACTGATCACCACCTGGTGGTAGGTTGGCTCCAATGGTGGGGGAAGATGCCGATCCGACCTGGCAGACCCAAACGCTCTGTGAGGGTCTGCTGGGAACGTCTGGCAGAATCCTCTGTCAGGAAGAGCTTCAACTCCCACCTTCGGCAGAGCTTTTCCCACATCCCGGGGGAGGCGGGGGACATTGAGTCCGAGTGGACCATCTTCATTGGTGCCTGTCGCTGAAGAAGGAGTCCTATCGGGCCGTTTTGGCCTGCGGGACTCCGGAGGCAGCTGACAGGTACCGGATGGCCAAGCGGAACGCGGCTTCGGCGGTTGCTGAGGCAAAAACCCGGGCGTGGGAGGAGTTTGGCGAGGCCATGGAGAATGACTTCCGGACGGTTTCAAGGAAATTCTGGTCCACCATCCGGCGTCTCAGGAGGGGGAAGCAGTACACCGTCAACACTGTTTACAGTGGAGATGGCGTGCTGCTGACCTCGACTCGGGACGTCGTGAGTCGGTAGGGAGAATACTTCAAAGACCTCCTCAATTCCACCGACACGCCTTCCATTGTGGAAGCAGGGCCTGGAGACTCTGAGCCAGACTCTCCAATCTCTGGGGTCGAAGTCACTGAGCTAGTTAAAAAAACTCCTCGGTGGCAAGGCCCCGGGGGTGGATGAGATCCGCCCGGAGATCTTAAAGGCCCTGGATGTTGTGGGGCTGTCATGGTTGACACGCCTCTACAACATTGCGTGGACATTGGGGACGGTGCCTCTGGATTGGCAGACTAGGGTGGTGGTTCCCCTCTTTAAGAAGGGGGACTGGAGGGTGTGTTCCAATTACAGGAGAATCACACACGTCAGCCTCCCTGGTAAGGTCTATTCAGGGGTGCTGGAGAGGAGGGTCCATCGGGAGGTCGAACCTCGGATTCAGGAGGAGCAGTGTGGCTTTCGTCCTGGCCGTGGAAAAGTGGACCAGCTCTACACCCTCGGCAGGATCCTTGAGGGGGCATGGGAGTTCGCCCAACCAGTCCACATGTGTTTTGTGGACTTGGAGAAGGCGTTCGACCGTGTCCCTCGGGAGGTTCTGTGGAGGGTGCTTCGGGAGTACGGGGTGCCGAGCCAACTGATAAGGACAAATAGGACCAAAATCCTGTATCGCCGATGCCGGATTTTGGTCCGTATTTCCGGCAGTAAGTCGGATTAGGCGCAGCCGAGGCGTTGAGGGTGTCCGGTTTGGGGACCTCAGCATCGCATCTATGCTTTTTGCAGATGACGTGGTGCTCTTGGCTTCTTCAAGCCGTGATCTCCAACTCTCATTGGAGTGGTTCGCAGCCGAGTGTGAAGCGGTCGGGATGTGGGTCAGCACCTCCAAATCCGAGTCCATGGTCCTCGGTCGGAAAAGGGTGGAATGCCCTCTCCGAATCGGGGATGAGATCCTGCCCCAAGTGGAGGAGTTCAAGTATCTTGGGGTCTTGTTCACGAGTGAGGGGAGTCCACGTTAAGAGGAGCCAGATGAGGTGGCTCGGGCATCTCATCAGGATGCCTCCTGGACGCCTCCCTGGGGAGATGTTCCGGGCATGTCCCACCGGTAGGAGACCCCGTGGACGACCCAGGACGCGCTTGAGAGACTATGTCTCTCAGCTCGCCTGGGAACATCTTGGGATCCCCTGGGATGAGCTGGATGAAGTGGCTGCGGAGAGGGAAGTCTGGTCCCTCCAAAAGCTGCTGCCCCCGTGACCCGACCCCGGATAAGCGGAAGAAGATGGATGGATCTACTCTTTATTCTATCAGTACATTGGGTCAATAGATATTCTACACACGTCAACATTTTTAATTCGACATTTGTCTGATTTGACAAATATAAAACATCAAGTTTAAATACACAGCTTCTTTACAAATAACATAAAAATATCCATGCCATAAAAACTGCTGAATTTAACTCTTAAGGGGTTTGTCAAAACTAGGTGAAATGCACCAAGAACAACATATTGCCTACTCCTGAAATGCACTGTAAACAGTGATATTTCACATTAAAGCTTCACAAAAGCCAAAAGTACCAGTCCAATAACAACTGGAATCATAACTTGTTTAAACATTAAGACAACAGTACGCTAGATGTACCAATGAAATATTACCTGGAGGAAAAAAAACAGCAACTACACACTGAGATAATTCTTGAGTCTCTGAATCTTATTGGAAAGGTTTCCAGAATTCAGCTCCAGCTGTACTTTCTGAAATACCTCAAAAATGCATTTGAGGTTTTTTGGGTAGCGTAGATCTAATGCCTCGCTCAGCCCCAACAGATAGCAGCAAGCTCTGCTAAGATCCCCAAGACTGCTGAGGACAATAATGCCTTCAATCACAATCCCAACATCGACTGACCTGTTTTGGTTTTGCAGCTGGTAAGTTCTCATGACCTCCCCTGCCAACTCCTCTTCAACATTGGCAGATCCAACAGCAGCATCCTGCAGACATTGTAAACAAAAAAAAACAAACATTTAGAGCTCACCTTTAACCTGCATTTTACAAGACAAAAACCACCTCGTAACCTAAAACAGCATAGCAGGACATTAGTAAGTGGACAAACTGAACTGTCGTGGTCCCAAATCTGTTATAAAATGATTTTAGAAGAATTAGTTATAAAAATGAGTAATTTATGCTTCCATATAACACCGTATTTTTGGGACTAAAAGTCGCTCCGGAGTACAGGTCGCACCGGCCATAAAATGCACAATAAAGAGGAAAAAAACATATACGTATGTCGCACCGGAGTTTAAGTCGCATTTTGGGGGAAATGTATTTGACGAAATCCAACAACAAGAACACACATGAACCAGCAACAACAGGCTAAACCTGATACGGGCAAACTGCGGGCCACATCCGGCCCACGGGGCCGTTTAATCCGGCCCGCCAAACCTGAATAAATTGTATTATTAAACGTTTTTTTTGGGGTCATTTTTCCTGCAATTACTATGTTTCCCCAATAGATGGGGAAGCGTCCGCCCGCGCATTTACTCCCGGAAGCCGTGTCAGAAAGCTTGGTGCGCACTCACAAGTGCGTGTACGTACTAAGTAGTACGGACCCGGCGCACTCCACGCTCTATTTCCATCCATCCATCCATCTTCTTCCGCTTATCCGGGGTCGGGTCGCGGGGGCAGCAGCTTCAGGAGGGACTCCCAGACTTCCCTCTCCCCAGCCACTTCATCTAGCTCATCCCGGGGGATCCCAAGGCGTTCCCAGGCCAGCCGAGAGACATAGTCTCTCCAGCGCGTCCTGGGTCGTCCCCGGGGTCTCCTACCGGTGGGACATGCCCGGAACACCTCCCCAGGGAGGCGTCCAGGAGGCATCCTGATGAGATGCCCGAGCCACCTCATCTGGCTCCTCTCAACGTGGAGGAGTAGCGACTCTACTCCGAGTCTCTCCCGGATGACCGAACTTCTCACCCTATCTCTAAGGGAGAGCCCGGACATCCTGCGGAGAAACTCATTTCGGCCGCTTGTATCCGGGATCTCGTTCTTTCGGTCACGACCCATAGCTCGTGACCATAGGTGAGGGTAGGAGCGTAAATCGACCGGTAAATTGAGAGCTTTGCCTTTTGGCTCAGCTCTCCCTTTACCACGACGGACCGGTACAGAGTCCGCATTACTGCCGACGCTGCACCGATCCGCCTGTCGATCTCGCGCTCCATCCTCCCCTCACTCGTGAACAAGACCCCAAGATACTTAAACTCCTCCACTTGGGGCAGGATCTCATCCCCGATCCGGAGAGGGCATTCCACCCTTTTCCGATCGAGGACCATGGACTCGGATTTGGAGGTGCTGACCCTCATCCCGACCGCTTCACACTCGGCTGCGAACCGCTCCAGTGAGAGCTGGAGATCACGGCCTGAAGAAGCCAACAGCACAACGTTGTCTGCAAAAAGCAGAGACGCGATGCTGAGGTCCCCAAACCGGACACCCTCAACGCCTCGGCTGCACGTAGAAATTCTGTCCATAAAAATTATGAACAGAATCGGTGACAAAGGGCAGCCTTGGCGGAGTCCAACCCTCACTGGGAACGAATCCGACTTACTGCCGGAAATGCGGACCAAACTCTGGCATCGGTGATACAGGGACCGAACCGCCCTTATCAGTTGGCTCGGTACCCCGTACTCCCGAAGCACCCTCCACAGAACCTCCCGAGGGACACGGTCGAACGCCTTCTCCAAGTCCACAAAACACATGTGGACTGGTTGGGCGAACTCCCATGCACCCTCGAGGATCCTGTTGAGGGTGAAGAGCTGGTCCACTGTTCCACGGCCAGGACGAAAGCTACACTGTTCCTCCTGAATCCGAGGTTCGACCTCCCGACGGACCCTCCTCTCCAGCACCTCTGAATAGACCTTACCAGGGAGGCTGAGGAGTGTAATTCCCCTGTAATTGGAACACACCCTCCGGTCCCCCTTCTTAAAGAGGGGAACCACCACCCCAGTCTGCCAATCCAGAGGCACTGTCCCCGATGTCCACGCGATGCTGTAGAGACGTGTCAGCCATGACAGCCCCACAACATCCAGAGCCCTTAAGAAATCCGGGCGGATCTCATCCACCCCCGGGGCCTTGCCACAGAGGAGTTTTTTAACTACCTCAGTGACTTCAACCCCAGAGATTGGAGAGTCCGCCTCAGAGTCCCCAGGCCCTGCTTCCACAATGGAAGGCGTGTCGGTGGAATTGAGGAGGTCTTCGAAGTATTCTCCCCACCGACACACGACGTCCCGAGTCGAGGTCAGCAGCACGCCATCTCCACTGTAAACAGTGTTGACGTTGCACTGCTTCCCCCTCCTGAGACGCCGGATGGTGGACCAGAATTTCCTCGAAGCCGTCCGGAAGTCATTCTCCATGGCCTCGCCGAACTCCTCCCACGCCCGGGTTTTTGCCTCAGCAACCGCCGAAGCCGCGTTCCGCTTGGCCATCCGGTACCTGTCAGCTGCCTCCGTAGTCCCGCAGGCCAAAACGGCCCGATAGGACTCCTTCTTCAGCTTGACGGCATCCCTTACCGCCGGTGTCCACCAGCGGGTTCGGGGATTGCCGCCACGACAGGCACCAATGACCTTACGGCCACAGCTCCGGTCGGCCGCCTCAACAATGGAGGCGCGGAACAAGGTCCACTCTGACTCAATGTCCCCCGCCTCCCCCGGGACGTGGGAAAAGCTCTGCCGGAGGTGGGAGTTGAAGCTCTTCCTGACAGGGGATTCCGCCAGACGTTCCCAGCAGACCCTCACAGAACGTTTGGGTCTGCCAGGTCGGACCGGCATCTTCCCCCACCATCGGAGCCAACCCACCACCAGGTGGTGATCAGTTGACAGCTCCGCCCCTCTCTTCGCCCGAGTGTCCAAAACATGCGGCCGCAATCCGATGACACGACTACAAAGTCGATCATCGAACTGCGGCCTAGGGTGTCCTGGTGCCAAGTGCACACATGGACACCCTTATGTTTGAACATGGTGTTCATTATAGAAAATCCGTGTCGAGCACAGAAGTCCAATAATAGAACACCGCTCGGGTTCAGATCGGGGGGGCCGTTCCTCCCAATCACGCCCTTCCAGGTCTCACTGTCATTGCCCACGTGAGCATTGAAGTCACCCAGTAGAACGACGGAGTCCCCAGAAGGAGCGCCCTCCAGCACTTCCTCCAGGGACTCCAAAAAGGGTGGGTACTCTGAGCTGCCGTTTGGTGCATAGACACAAACAACAGTCAGGACCCGTCCCCCCACCCGAAGGCGGAGGGAGGCTACCCTCTCGTTCACCGGGGTGAACCCCAATGTGCAGGCGCCCAGCCGGGGGGCAATAAGTATACCCACACCTGCTCGACGCCTCTCACCGTGGGCAACTCCAGAGTGGAAGAGAGTCCAGCCCCTCTCGAGAGGGCTTGTACCGGAACCCAAACTGTGCGTGGAGGCAAGTCCGACTATATCTAGTCGGAACTTTTCTGCCTCGCACACCAGCTCGGGCTCCTTTCCAGCCAGAGAGGTGACATTCCATGTCCCAAGAGCCAGCTTCTGCAGCCGGGGATCAGACCGCCAAGGTCCCTGCCTTTGGCCGCCGCCCAGCTTGCAATGCACCCGACCCCTTTGGCCCCTCCCACAGGTGGTGAGCCCATGGGAAGCGCTATTTCGCTCTATTTCCATCAGTGCCAAATTTCGAGTGTGGGCTGTGACGTCAGCATTCTCGTAATTCGCGCACTGAGCTTTCAGATAAGGTTTTACGCTAATGCCACCCACAAACCTTCCCCTGGAATCCTTCCATTAAAATGAGTGGCCCGAGGAAAAGAAAGGTGGACTGAGTGCCGAGTGTTTAAAAAAAGAGTGGACCATTTGGCTCAACCTAGGTGTGTGAGCAGACGCTCAGCCACATGAACATCAACAAAGCCCGTCACAGATCTAGGTTAATGGACGAACACCTCGGCTCTATCCTAAGAATTACCACAACAAATTTTACTCCAGACCATGATGCCCTAGCAAAAAAGGGAGACCAACAATACTATTGATTTCTTTATTACTTTATTTAGATGTATTCTTTCACTGATTCTTCAAGATGATGTATTTCGTCAGAATGTTTGCCGTTTGATGTGATTTTGCCTCATTAGATAAACATATTTCATAAATCTGACCTGCAGGCGCTGAAGTGATGGAAACTATTATTCATAATAACAGTGTCATATTTAATGAGAATCACTGATACCGTTTTTTCCCATGTATAATGCGCAAAATTTAGCTAATTTATTGTCCTAAAATCTGGGGTGCGCATTATACATGGGTACATTTTTTTTTTTTTTTTTTTTTTTTTTTGAAGAAAATCTCCCTCGAAATAAAACTTGAAATCACCTTTCTTCTTGTTTGTTGTCAATCGCGCATCGCATTCAGCCATCCTGCCCAACACACTTAGTCAGTAAAATTCATGATTGACGACACATTGTTTGATGCGATGGTGCAATCCTTGATGGTGTGTTATTGTCAAATATTGTTTGTTTTTTAATCTCCATCACAAACCGGATATCATACGGAGGCCGCCATTACAGATGCGCAGAACGGATGCGCAAGACACGTCAGCTATATAAAGAGCGAGAGTTCAGTTCTCTACCTAAATGCGTATTACAGGTAATATTTTATTTCACAACACTTTGCCTTGTTCCTTTCTTCTCTGCTGTTCACTTCAAACACGCTCCATACGAACACAATGCTCTCGTATCAGACGCTTGCTCGATCACCTGCTCGTTTGCTGTCACAATGTACCCTACACAAATCCGAAACATTTCTTCGCTATCGAGTTTGCTAGCGCATGCACAGTGATACTGACCGGCAGAATAACATCCGGTTGTTCCCAAAGATGATCTTTTTTCTGAAATAATTTTACGTTTACGGACTTAAGAGTCAAAATTTGTGTGCGTATTATACATGGGGGCGCATTATACATGAAAAAACGGTAGTAGTTTTTGGTGAAATATTTTTTTAATGCTGTTAATAAATGCATTTGTTTTCAAAAAGCCTTTTTTGAATATCCACAATATTTACTACCTACTAAAAGTAACAACCTTTTATGCAATGACCTTTACATGTCATTTCTATTACTTCACACAAATACTACATTCATCTGCTCCTGGTTTGGCCGCCCGGTCAAAATTTAGAACCGAATTCGGCCCGCAAGTCGAAAAGTTTGCCCACCCCTGGGTTAAACGATACGGTATGCTAACGTGACATAAACACAAACGAGGAGCTGAGAATGGGCCTGATGTAACATTAACAGTTATTCAAATAACTATAACATAAATAACACGTTTAAAACCATCTGTGTCACTCCAAATCATTAAATCCATCGATCGAATTTGTCCTCCTTTCTGTTAACAACGCCGCGTGTTCGGCGCGCCGCTGACGTCGGACTCGTCGTCAGTTGCAGTTCAAATTATTCCACAGGCCCATATTACGATATATAAAGTATATATCAAATAACTATTATATAAACAACAATATTATCAAACCATCTGTGTCACTCCAAATCATCAAATCCATCACTCGAATTCTTCCATCTTTACATAAACAACACGTGTGCGCCGCGCCGCTGACCTTGGACTCGTCGTCAGTTGCAGTTCAAATTATTCCACAGGCCCATATAATTATAAACAACAATTTTATCAAACTATCTCTGTAACTCCACGTCATTAAATCCATCGATCGAATCCTTCGTCCTTTATGTAAACAACGCATAAAGGTGTGCGCCGTGCCGCTGACGTCGGACTAGTCGTCAGTTGCAGTCAGTGTTCCCTCTAAGCTGCGCAGTCTCTGCGCACAAGAAACTCCATGCTGCACACAAAATAAAATTCAGCATACACTAATTGCTCAGTATCTAATGTTAGACGTAATCTAATCTAATTAAGTGGACCAATGACTTTCTTTCTGTGCCTTTCTATAGTGCAAATCAGTGATTGACCAGCCAATGTTATATGATTCACTTACGCTACATAGCCAATCATAGCATTGACAGTGCCTGAAAATGTGTCCTACCCATCCGTCCCGTGCAGGTTTGCTAGCTAACAACACTGCGGCGTAGTCAAATGCAAAACATGCAGTGAAGCCAAAGTGGCGGGCGAGTTTACGGAGGGAAAAATATGGACTGAATGGAAGTTTGGCTACCTCAAGCGTCACATTTAGCAGAAATGACATTTGAAAGCTGTTGGGATTGTACAAAGACTCAAGATGGGACAGGGGATCAGTACATTATTGTGGGAGAGCGCAAAAGACCGACAGAAAAGGAACGAGCTGTCACACAAAACAAATTCCGACCCTGAGTGTGTTAAAGTTCTCGTTGGCAATATTTTATTTATTTATTTATTTATTTATTTATTTATTTATTCATTCATTCATTCATTCATTCATTCATTCGTTCAGTCATTCATTTATTTATTTAATCTGGTGTTGCACACAATGGTCCACAGTGTGGACAGGGAGCGTGTGTGTTTGCACAGACACTTGAAAAATTAGAGGGAACATTGGTTGCAGTTCAAATTACAATAATGCCTTGCTACACGCGGTGCGTTTATCGCGGTTTCACTACATCGTGGATTTGTTTTTCCAAATTAAAAAAAAACAAGATTCAAAATAAAACTTTTAAATTGAGGAATTATGGCACATATGTGGCCCACTCGTCAGCAGAAGGCGCGGAGTGCCCACACAATTGCAGTGCATACACTTGTACCTTTTTATAAAAAAAATTGTTATACAGGACTGTCTCAGAAAATTAGAATATTGTGATAAAGGTCTTTATTTTCTGTAATGCAATTAAAAAACCAAAAATGTCATACATTCTGGATTCATTACAAATCAACTGAAATATTGTAAGCCTTTAATAATTTTAAAATTGCTGATTATGGCATACAGCTTAAGAAAACTAAAATATCCGATCTCAAAATATTAGAATATCATGAAAAAGTATACTAGTAGGGTATTCAACTAATCACTTGAATCGTCGAATTAACTCGAAACACCTGCAAGGGTTTCTTGAGCCTTGAAAAACACTCAGCTTGGTTCAGTAAACTAAATCACAAGTATGGGGAAGACTGCTGATCTGACTGCTGTCCAGAGGACCATCATTGACACCCTCCATCAGGAAGGTAAGACACAAAAAGAAATTTCTCAAAGAGCAAGCTATTCACAGACTGCAGTTTCAAAGCACATCCACAAAAAGTCTGTTGGAAGTGCGAAATGTGGCAGGAAACGCTGCACAACCAAGAGAGATGACCGCAGCCTTAACAGCATTGTGAAGAAGAGTCGCTTCCAGAATTTGGGGGAGCTTCAAAGACAGTGGACTGAAGCTGGAGTCCAGGTATCAAAAGCCACTGTTCACAGACGTGTCCGGGAAATGGCCTACAATAGCCTTATTCCCATGGTCAAGCCACTTCTGAACTCACGACAACAGAAGAAGCGTCTGACTTGGGCTATGGAAAAGAAGCACTGGACAGTTCCAGAGTGGTCCAAAGTCCTCTTTTCAGACGAATGCAAGTTTTGTATTTAATTTGGAAGTCAAGGCGCCAGAGTCTGGAGAAAGGCTGGAGAGGAGCAAAATCCAAGTTGCTTGAAATCCAGTGTGAAGTTCCCACAGTCAGCGATGGTTTGGGAAGCCATGTCAGCTGCTGGTGTTGGTCCACTGTGTTTCATCAAGTCCAGAGTAAATGCAGATTTTAGAGCACTACATGCTTCCGTCTGCTGAAAAGCTCTATGGAGATGATGATTTTATTTTCCAGCATGATCTGGCACCTGCCCACAGTGCCAAAACCACCAGTAAATGGTGTACTGACCATGGCATTACTGTCCTCGATTGGCCTGCCAATTCCCCTGACCTGAACGCCATAGAGAATTTGTGGGGTATTGTGAAGAAGAAGCTGAAAGACACCAGACCCAACAATGCAAATGAGCTAAAGGCCGCTATTGAAGCATCCTGGGCATCCATAACACCTCAGCAATGCCACAGGCTGATTGCCTCCATGCCACGCCGCATTGTTTGCAGTAATCCCTGCAAAAGGATTCCCAACCAAATACTGAGTGCATTAAGGGACATTTTCAAATGTTTGATTTTGTTTTGCTGTTATAAATCTTTTTTATTACTTGGTCTGAAGAAATATTTTAATATTTTGAGATAGGATATTTCATTTTTCTTATGCTGTATGCCATAATCAGCAATATTAAAATAATAAAAGGCTTGCAATATTTCAGTTGATTTGTAATGACTCCAGAATGTATGACACTTTTGTTTTTTTAGTTGCATTACAGAAAATAAAGAACTTCATCACAATATTCTAATTTTCTGAGACAGTCCTGTATTAAGAGTTCTAAAAACACATTTAAGAGTGTTATAACTTGTTATAGAAAAATCGTTATGATAATAAAACAGTTCTAAAAACATATTTACACTATGTACACTTATTAAAATTGTTATAATAATAAAAGCTGTTCTAAAAAGATATTAACAGTATGTGTTAAGAATTCTCCATGTTATTTATGTTATTCAGCCTTGCTTTGATTTTAGGTAGGGTGCTTTATTTTGAAGGCCGTTTTCAGATGATACCATTTCAAATCATTAAATCTCCTGACTCTGGAAGTCAATGAATGGAACTCATTATCAGTGAGGCTCCAATTATTCCACAGCCAACCCTTATTCGGTTTAAAGTGAAAATAACATGTGAAGTGATCAACTATACTAGTAAGTAATGTGTTAATGATCAAGTAAAAAGCTGTGAATAATTTCACATATAAGTCGCTCCTGAGTATAAGTCGCCCCCCCCCACCCAAACTATGAAAAAAAGCGCGACTTATGGTCCGAAAAATACAGTATACAGTGCCTTGCGAAAGTATTCGGCCCCCTTGAACCTTTCAACATTTCGCGACATTTCAGGCTTCAAACATAAAGATATAAAAGTTTAATTTTTTGTCAAGAATCAACAAGTGGGACACAATCGTGAAGTGGAACAAAATTTATTGGATAATTGAAACTTTTTTAACAAATAAAAAACTGAAAAGTGGGGCGTGCAATATTATTCGGCCCCCTTGCGCGAATACTTTGTAGCGCCACCTTTTGCTGCAATTACAGCTGCAAGTCGCTTGGGGTATGTCTCTATCAGTTTTGCACATCGAGAGACTAGAATTCTTGCCCATTCTTCCTTGCAAAGCAGCTCGAGCTCAGTGAGGTTGGATGGAGAGCGTTTGTGAACAGCAGTCTTCAGCTCTTTCCACAGATTCTCGATTGGATTCAGGTCTGGACTTTGACTTGGCCATTCTAACACCTGGATACGTCTATTTGTGAACCATTCCATTGTAGATTTGGCTTTATGTTTTGGATCATTGTTGTTAGGGTAGTGCTCACTCTAACTTATTTTGCAAGAACCACACTGGAGACAAGTTAGTCGTTTCAGACACCTGCAGGCGGAGAGTTCACTCGTCGCTGTGCTTACAGCGATGGTCGAATGAAGTCTGAAGTCAGGCCTCATCAGGTGCATATTTATTGAGAAGAAACACAGTGGGGTTGAAAGTGGGGGTGTGGGAACACAGGATGGGGTGAAGCCGCTCCCCTGCTGATCAAAGCATAGCAGGGGGCCTTTTACGACTTTGTGGAAACAAAGCAACTTTGATTGCTTCCTCTGCAGCTAGTCAATCAGGTGAAAAGATCTTAGCACTTTGGTCTACTACTTTTGGTAAGACAGGACAAGCTAGGTAAATCATTACAGGTTACATTCCAACATAATCATACGATGAAGATATTCTGCAAACCCTAACATATCCCCCCTGTTTTATCATATGAGTATGTCAAACCCGATCAACCAAACATAAGAAAGAAAATACAATGACAGCAATAACTTCCAGTGAAGACGAGGTATTTCCCTCAATGCTCCAGTCCAAATTTTGTGTGCAACTGAAAAACCTGCGGCCAGATTAAATGCAGGAAAAGAGTTACACGGCCCCTTTGCCTTAGGCGACCAGAATGTTATCAATAAAAAAAAGAAAAAGAAAAACACAGAAACAGTACATCATTGTACCCATCACTTGCAAGGCATTTTCGATGGTCAAATCATCAAGTTTCCGTAAAATAATGCTGAGCTAAACAGCAGTCGTCCGGAACATTCGCACCCCAGACAGGGTCATGGGGGTCAAAGGTTGTAATCGCCCTGCGTCGACGTCCAGAAGAGTTGTGTGCTGTCGTCAGCTGACGATGTTGTATCCTGTAGGTGTGGTCTGTCACCCACACTGGTGCACACACTCCTGTCCAGTTGGCGGGCAGCATCGGATAAACCGCCTGAAATGGCTCTCTTATCTTGACACTCAGTGGCGATGTCCAAAGCTCCCATCCAGTTCCCTCCTGGAGAGCAGTCTCTGTCAATGCATTTGTGGGTCTCACTTCCTTGGAATGGTCCCTCCCACCGTGGGCTGGCCCAGCTCTTTCTTTTGATGACTTTGATGTAGACCCAGTCTCCTGGTATGACGGGGTTGTCGACCTGTGAGGATGAAAGATCAGGCGGCAGTAAATTTGCATTGACACCTCTGTCAGTCTGAGCGTTCTAATCATGTAATCTGCCAAAGACTGTTCTTCATCTGCCTTTTGTAAATCTGCATGGAACACAGGTAGTCTATATGGCCTCCCGTGGATGATTTCAAAAGGTGTTAGCCCTTCTGAAGTGGGAGTGATTCTCATATAGAGCTTCACTAAGTCTAGGCACTCCGGCCAAGATCTGCCTGTTGTTTCCATGCATTTTTTCAACCTGCTTTTGATAGTATAGTTTGCTCGTTCAACCAGGCCAGCGCTGGACGGGTGGTAGCCGCAGTGGTTTTTTTAACGTTACCCCAAGGTGTACAGCCATGTTCTGTACAACTTGGTTCACAAAGTGTGGACCATTGTCACTGTAAATGGTTTGGGGGATGCCATGAGTCGGTATGATGGCTTTGCAAATGGCTTTTGCCACTGTTAAGGCATCCGCACGTTTAGATGGAACTATTTCCACCCATTTGGAAAATGCATCAATCATCACTAGGCAGTATTTGTGAGGTCCACTTTGTGTGAGCTCAATAAAATCCATGTGCATGATTTGAAATGGGTAAGACGGTTTTGGAAATGAGCCTCTCTTAGGTCTCATGTTTCCTTGTGGATTATGTTTCACACAAACGGGACATGCTTTACAAAAATTTTTTAAGTAAACATCCAAACCAAAGGTAGTGAATTGTTGATGTATGATGGACCTCATCCCCCCTGTCGACACATGGCAAGGCCCATGCGTCGCAATTGCCGCTGCTTTAAAAAGTGACTCAGGTAAAACAGGTTTGCCATCGACGCGGAGGATATTATCTGTGTCCGCTATTGCTCCTTTTGTCGTCCACATTCGCTTTTCCACCATTGGAGCATTGCCCTGCATATCTGTCAGTATAGTCTTATCTATGAGCTGCGTGTACTCTGAATCTATTAAAAAAAAAAATCATGGCCATGTTTCCCTGCTGCCGCTTCTTTAGCAATTCTGTCCGCTAATCTGTTTCCATTCGAGGCTTCGTCTGTGCCTGTGGTGTGAGCAGCACATTTACACACAGCTAGTTTAGCAGGTAAATGAATGGCCTGCAACAAGTCCTTCAACAAGGAGGCATGGGTAACTGGCTTACCAGTTGATGTTGTCAACCCCCTGCGCTCCCATTGTTTTGCAAAATAGAACAGAGTAGAAAACGCATACTGACTGTCTGTGTATACAGTGACTTCCTTATCTTCCGCCAATTCACAAGCTCTTGTTAGTGCAATTAGCTCAGCAGCCTGCGCTGACCTGTTGTATGGAAGCTCCTCTGCTTCAACGATCTGGTTTGGCAATTTCACAATTGCATACCCACTTTGATTGTTCCCTTTATATATTTATTTCTTCCTTAGCATTTAACGTACTCAAAATCACTCTTTCTTCAAAGTCGCTCTACTAATTTTCGATAGAAGTGTCCAACAACGCCAACCATTCAACCTGTATTTTCCCTTCATTCAGGCAATCAGTCATCAATGCTCATTTGCATCTCACACGCAGTCTCCAAGAAGGAGACTTTCTATCACATCGGTCCCAATTCATCCAAGCTCACCACACAACATTCACATACCGTTTCCATCTCAAGGTTCTTGATAGAACAATCCACCAATCCAAAAAAAAAAACTCAACACGCAAAAAAACTGCTGGCAAATCAACCAGAAGTTTTTCTTTGTTTTTAAATTTGAAGAACCCAATCTCTCAGAATCAGCTCGCATATAGAAGTTTGTATAATCCTATAACACAACCAGTCAATTATTTCTATTAAATGTGAACGTCTTAAATCCACAATTTTGATTCTTCCAATTCCTGAAAGCATGTTCTGTCGTTTCTTAATTTTAACACACATGCACAGCTCTCGCGCGCGTAAGGTAGATCCCAGCACCAATGATTCGTCACAGGCTGGCCATTTCCTGTGGTCGATCATGAGCTGGTCCCTCCCACGCACACGAGGACAGCACATTCTAAGTTTTATTTATCTTCTAGAAGCCAGTTGCATTCATTTGCCACTTGATTTGCAAATTTTAACTTTAGTGTACATACACAATTTGATCTCTGGTCATTTGTCATTGGGCATACAACAGCATTGTCATACTCCTTGCATGGACAGGAGCTCTAACAATCTAAAAACCGTTCTAATAATCTGACAATGACATGTCTTGCTTTCATATGGACATCTGTTATTTCTTTCTCTGTATGAGCTTGAGCGGTCGAAGGGGAGGGGGAAGCTTGTCATGCTGAAAATTTGGCTCTTCCTTTGTCCCTTCCTCCACCCTTTGATTGGTATTGTTTTGCAAAACGACACGCTCTTGCCAAGTGTCCTCGTCTCCCACAGTTCCGACAGTTGTCAGAATCTGATGGGGGTTTTGAATTATATGGCGACCTGCGACCTTGTTGGCCTCTACCTCTTCCTCTGGCCTGCTGGGACCCATGAAAGAAGACTGTTGTATCTTCATCTAGGTCAACATCATCATCATCGCCTAGATGAAATACATCAGAACTTTTGGCCCATTGCGTAGTTGTTGTCACACTTGCAATATCTACTTCCACCAAATGTTTCCTCACCCAGTTGCCGAAGTCGGGGGGGGAAACAGTGATGAGCGCGTTTTTAAGACGTTGCTGATAAGCACTCTCAGCCGCATCATCGAATGGGGTGCCACTGTGCACCCAGAATTCTTTTTCAAATCTAAATTGAATGGCGGTCTCATCACTTTTTATCTTTCCAGGTTTTGTCTCCTGAATTTGTTCTCTTTTCACTTGTGAAGCTTTCAACCACATTCTAGCACAATTCAACTCTCTCTCTTTTCTTTTCTTTTTCAGTCCCTTTGTCGTTCTAACTACACTCTCCTCCAAAACATCAACCACCATCTTCCACACTTCAACTTTCAACTTCCCTTCTACTCCATACTTTTTCTTCCACTTTGGCATGTATTGCATACAATTAAGAAATGTACACGCCATGTACTTCTCATCTCCTTCAAGAGCTAGGGATTTACCGGTTTTGTTTCCCATCTTAATTTGGTATTTTAGGTTTATACAATTTTTTTATTTTTATTTTATTTTTAATTTCTTTGAGGATCCTCGATGCAGGTTTAAATTGACCTTCCACCAAATTCTCTTTGCAGTCAATTTATCCTACCAGTCGCACACTCAACCACACAAACTCCAGCGCTTTTTATCTCTAGGCCTATCCAGGATGGGTGTAAAACCCTCCCAAACAGCTTGGAAGAACGGACAAAAAAAAAGGATCTACGCCCTTCTTCAATTAGGAAAAAGAGACTCTGTCTTTTCTTAGCCCGTTCCTTCCACTGGGACTAGAATCCCAACTGTTTCATAGCTTGGAAAAACCAAAGCCGTATCTCATAGCCCGGACAAACCAAAGCCGTATCTCATAGCTAGGACAAACCAAAGCCGTATCTCATAGCTCGGACAAACCAAAGCCGTATCAGCGCTTTTTTCTTTAACTTACTTGTCCCCTGGTTCGTTGCACTGCCGGATCCCGTCAATCCACCTCTGTCAGACGAAGGCAGACCTAAGAGGCTGGCCCAGCGAAGAATTTCCTTCCCAGGTCTTTCTTTACCAGGTCCTCCTAATGGACGCTGGCCCGTCGACGGTGTACAGCGCGTCGTCCTCCGTCAGCCAGATGGCGGGTATGAGGGTCCCGGGTTTCGGCACCAAAATGTTAGGGTAGTGCTCACTCTAACTTATTTTGCAAGAACCACACTGGAGACAAGTTAGTCGTTTCAGACACCTGCAGGCGGAGAGTTCACTCGTCGCTGTGCTTACAGCGATGGTCGAATGAAGTCTGAAGTCAGGCCTCATCAGGTGCATATTTATTGAGAAGAAACACAGTGGGGTTGAAAGTGGGGGTGTGGGAACACAGGATGGGGTGAAGCCGCTCCCCTGCTGATCAAAGCATAGCAGGGGGCCTTTTACGACTTTGTGGAAACAAAGCAACTTTGATTGCTTCCTCTGCAGCTAGTCAATCAGGTGAAAAGATCTTAGCACTTTGGTCTACTACTTTTGGTAAGACAGGACAAGCTAGGTAAATCATTACAGGTTACATTCCAACATAATCATACGATGAAGATATTCTGCAAACCCTAACAATTGTCCTGTTGGAAGATAAATCTCCGTCCCAGTCTCAGGTCTTTTGCAGACTCCAACAGGTTTTCTTCCAGAATGGTCCTGTATTTGGCTCCATCTATCTTCCCATCAATTTTAGCCATCTTCCCTGTCCCTGCTGAAGAAAAGCAGGCCCAAACCATGATGCTGCCACCACCATGTTTGACAGTGGGGATGGTGTGTTCAGGGTGATGAGCTGTGTTGCTTTTACGCCAAACATATCGTTTTGCATTGTGGCCAAAAAGTTCGATTTTGGTTTCATCTGACCAGAGCACCTTCTTCCACGTTTGGTGTGTCTCCCAGGTGGCTTGTGGCAAACTTTAAACGAGACTTTTTATGGATATCTTTGAGAAATGGCTTTCTTCTTGCCACTCTTCCATAAAGGCCAGATTTGTGCAGTGCACGACTGATTGTTGTCCTATGGACAGACTCTCCCACCTCAGCTGTAGTTATCTGCAATTCACCCAGAGTGATCATGGGCCTCTTGGCTGCATCTCTGATCAGTCTTCTCCTTGTTTGAGATGAAAGTTTGGAGGGACGGCCGGGTCTTGGTAGATTTGCAGTGGTCTGATACTCCTTCCATTTCAATATAATTGCTTTGCACAGTGCTCCTTGAGATGTTTAAAGCTTGGGAAATCTTTTTGTATCCAAATCCGGCTTTAAACTTCTCCACAACAGTATCTCGGACCTGCCTGGTGTGTTCCTTTGTCTTCATGGTTCTCTCTGCGCTTTAAACAGAACCCTGAGACTATCAAAGAGCAGGTGCATTTATACGGAGACTTGATTACACACAGGTGCATTCTATTTATCATCATCAGTCATTTAGGACAACATTGGATCATTCAAAGATCCTCACTGAACTTCTGGAGTGAGTTTGCTGCACTGAAAGTAAAGGGGCTGAATTATATTGCACGCCCAACTTTTCAGTTTTTTATTTGTTAAAAAAGTTTAAATTATCCAATAAATTTCGTTCCACTTCACGATTGTGTCCCACTTGTTGTTGATTCTTGACCAAAAATTAAAATGTTATATCTTTATGTTTGAAGCCTGAAATGTGGCGAAATGTTGAAAGGTTCAAGGGGGCCGAATATTTTCGCAAGGCACTGTATTTCTCTCAAAATAAAATTGACAGACAATAAAATTTTATGTATTTAAAGCAGGACAGAGTAAAATCAGTCAGCATCGATCTATAAATGAATGTTGGTGACTCGTACAGTATCTGATGTCCACAGATAAAAAGCAGCTTCTTCTTTGTGTGCGGTAAGGAAACAAAAAACTGTGCTGCAGTAACTTAATGGTCAACCATGATTACAATAATTTACCATGATTGCATTTTATTTTTTATTATACTAATCTCAAAGTCCTTGAACAACACACTGGCATCTTCTCCAAGATGGTCGATAAGACATCTGATGACAACCTCATGTGTCTGTTGATTAGGGATTTGACTGCAGAACAGAAATGTTTTGAACAACTATTAAAATACTAGTTTACACGTTGAAGCAGAGCTATTATTTTGGGGGGGAAATGTATGTCCAACCTTTCAATTGAATTAACAGTGTAGTGATGTAAGAATAACACAAAACATGTAGAATGGTGTGCAGAGGATTGAGAGACAGAAAACTAAGGAAAAAAGCAGGAACTGTTAAGGAAGGCTGGAGGATAGGATGAGGAATGAGGGAGTGTCATAGGAAAGATAAAAGATATCTGATTCGGATATAACTGTAATTATTGACAGTAATTCAGTAAAAGGAGAAAAACGAGAATGAGATAGTTGGAGTTTTTATTCTTGCAGGTAAAGTATGAATTGAATTGGTGGAGGATACATTTTAATACCTGAAGTAGAACATTCATGCCCGATGTCTCTCTCCTGCAGCACCTTTCTTTGCTTGAAACAAGGACAGCAGTGTAGGTGTATAGGTGTCCTACATTTACCATGAATGTTGGCTCAAGATTCAGTGTGGTGATTCTCTGAAACACTGAACTAACCTGAAACACAGAGATGAGAAAAGAGAAAAAAAAAAAGAACTGGTGACTCATCTCGTGTATCTTTTGTCACCAGCCACTTTATTAGATACACCTATCTAATGCAACCCAGTACTAGTAACTTCTCTATTTAGCTTATACATTTTCAGTTTTCACATACTCCAGCCGAATCGGCAACTACAGGTTAATTAAAGGCCATATCATAAAAATGTGTCTTTAAACCAGGGCTGTGGACTCGGTCGGATTTTTGCACCGAGTCCGAGTCCGGCCTCTTGACCACGAGTCCGAGTCCGGCTGTTCATTTTTTCTGTTAATTCATGTGACTGCTTAGTCTTTATTCAAGGCTAATTTAGATCAAAATCTAAATAATTACAACAGTTTTGAGATGGCTTTGTCTTTATTAAACATATAAACGAATACAATAAACAGATACTTTCAAGTTTTAATCATTAATTACACCATTATAGCTCAGACATTTATCTAAACACAAATAATTAGTGACGACCCCACAACTATCGAAACACATCAATGATATAAGCTGGGTGACATAATCGTCCTTGACATTGGTACATAATGTAAACATTAGCCCAAGTGCAACTCAACGTGGCCGCATTGATCGTAACTTACGCTCCGTTTCCCCCCCAAATCTAGAGGCAAAACATTGTTCTCTCGCTGCTCCCGGGTTCTTCCATCTTGGCTGCGCGCGGGGCATTGTGGGTCTTGTACGTGCACGCACGCAGGCAGGCAGGCGCGGGCGCGCACGCAACAACTAAATTTGTCTTCATAACAAGCAAGCAGGGCTGTGGACAGTATTCCTACGCGCATTCTCAGCAGCATGATGAAAATAAAATTCAATAACGACACTGAGGCATATTTTAATGAACTCCACTTCATTGTATGGCTTTTTAGCCCGTGCAATGTTCCAAGCCAGTTGAAACAATGCAAGTGTGACAGTCTCTGAGTGCTTCGTAATTTTTTTG
Source organism: Syngnathus acus (assembly GCF_901709675.1). NCBI lineage: Eukaryota > Metazoa > Chordata > Actinopteri > Syngnathiformes > Syngnathidae > Syngnathus > Syngnathus acus. The sequence goes on from NC_051092.1 coordinate 17,039,001, forward strand.
AAAAACTATACCTATTTTTCTGCCTGACTTTTCAAAGTCTCCAAACTTGTGCTTGCGAAATTCAGTCCCTTTTGCAAAGTCCTTATCGATATTGGCATGAAGTGAGCTGAAGTGGCGCTGACCATTTGAAGCTTTTAAATGCGCCAATGACGTCCGACATATCAGGCAGAATGGCTTGCCATAGCGTTCAACAAAAAACAACTTTAACTCTGTTAAAAACGTCCTGTGTTCATCGTCATATATTCGTTTAGCTGTGCATTTTTTCCTTGCCATTTTGGCAAGCGTCTTGGCAGCTTTTCTGGACCTAATGGGCCCCCGTAGTCACAGTCGCCATTCATTAAAAAGCCAGCAAAACCAATCGCTCTGTTTGTCCCTCCTCCTTTGCGGGATTTCCCCTCACGCGCATGCGCGTTTGACCGGTTGGCGAGGTGGCGGCCGACAAACGCCGGCGGCGCTCAATGCTGTCAAGTTCTTTTTCAAACTTGATCGTAAGCAGGGCTGTGGACAGTATTTCTACGCGCATTCTCAGCAGCATGATGAAAATAAAATTGAACGTATTTTTTTTACTGTCGGACTCGGTGGACTCGGTCAAAATCAGCACCGAGTCCGAGTCCGGCAAAAATGACCGAGTCCGACCGAGTCCGAGTCCCCGAGTCTGAGTCCACAGCCCTGCTTTAAACATGTCTTAAATGTTTCTAATGAGGTAGCAGTTCTAATATCCATTGGTAGGGCATTCCAACGCTCTGGAGCCCGGATAGAAAATGCTCTAGACCAGGGGTGGCCAACCAGTCAGAGACTAAGCCACATTTTTTACTGTGTTACCGCAAAGAGCCACATCAGACACAGCTTCTCGGTTTTAAATGGGCCACGTTTAGCTGTGCATTTTTACCCTGCCATTTTGAGAGCGAAATTGACAATAATTGTTTCCTCGAATGGGTTTGCCCCTCCTCCTTTGGGGGATTTCACCTCATGTGCGTTTGACGAAAATACCATATTGAACTCAAGCGAAGCGAACACAGCGTTTGACAAAAATACCATATTGAACTGAAGCGAAGCGAACACGCACAAAACCCCCCCAAAAAAAACACAAATGTTGGTATGAACGTAAAGGAGCCGCATGAAACCAGGCAAGGAGCCGCATGCGGCTTGCGAGCCGGGGGTTGGCCACCCCTGCTCTAGACCCTGCAGACATCTTTTTGTCCCTCGGGGTCACTAAAAGACTAGCGTTTTGCGAGCGGAGGTTACGGGACGGAACGTAAGGAACAACTAGGTCGACGAGATACGAAGGTGCTAAGCCATGCAATGACTTTTAGGTTAATTATTAATCTATTAATCATTAATAGAAGAACCTTGAAGTCACATCTTAAATGGACTGGGAGCCATTGTAATATAACATTGAGGTAATGTGATCAAATTTTCTTGTCCGTGATAGCAGCCTTGCAGCAGCATTTTGTACTAACTGTAGACTTTTGATACTAGACTTAGGAAGACCAGAGAATAATGGGTTACAGTAGCCCAGGCGCGACGTAATAAACGCATGTATAATAGTTTTCGCATCACCGGTTGAAAGAATCGGACAAATCTTAGCAATATTACTGAGGTGAAAAAACGCAATTCTAGTTATGTTCTTAATGTGCTTTTGAAAGGAGAGCGTTTGGTCAAATATTACCCCGAGATTAGTTACAGTATCGTTCTGAGTGATAGTACAGTTATCCATAGTTATCGTGGTTTCCTTAAATAAGTGGTGATAATGAGCTGGACCAATTATCAACATCTCAGTTTTATCTGGGTTTAGACAAAGGAAATTGAGAGACATCCATTGTTTGATCTCCGCAAGGCACGCCTCAAGATTACGACAGTCCCGCAGATTTGTCATTAATAACGGCATATATAATTGAGTGTCATCCGCGTAACATTGATATGTTATATTGACATATCATGTCCCCAAGCGGAATCACATAAATATTAAATAGAATTGGTCCAAGTACCGATCCCTGCGGGACACCACACGTAACGTTATAGAGCTCAGAGGTCGCATTCCCATGGACCACTCGGTGAGTCCTGTCTGATAGATAGGAATACAGTGTCGAAGGCTGACCTAAAATCGAGTAATAATAAGACCGATGAAGTGTTTGAATCCATAGCTATGAGGAGATCATTAGTCACTTTAGCAAGTGCTGTCTCGGTGGAATGATTACCGTTTTTTTCCGTGTATAATGCGCCCCCATGTATAATACGCACCCTAAAAATGGCATGTTGATGCTGGAAAAAAGCCTGTACCCATGTATAATACGCACCCAATTTTTTTTTTTTTTTTCTTTTTTTTTTTTTTTTTTTAAGTCCCAATGATCGTCACACACGCAGGGAGGCAATGGGTCCCATTTTTATAGTCCTTGGTATGGTCTTAACTAGGCTGGATGTATTTTTTTTCATTGGCGTTGATTTCTCCGACTGCCCATAAAGGCACCACCGCGATCAGATGAAAAGAGAGGAAAGTGACGTGCGGACAAGTGAAAAAGGCGGCTCTGTATGGGAGAGACGTTGAAGAGGAATAAAAACACCCTTGGAAACAAAAACTTGCCCCTCGTCGTGACTCGGAGCCGCAACAAATGTTTCGGATTTGTGTAGGGTACATTGTGACAGCAAACGAGCAGGTGATCGAGCAAGCGTCTGATACGAGAGCATTGCGTTCGTATGGAGCGTGTTTGAAGTGAACAGCAGAGACGAAAGGAACAAGGCAAAGTGTTGTGAAATAAAATATTTCCTGTAATACGCATTTTGTTATTTGCTGATTGTATTAAACTATCACATTCATTGTCAGTCAAGAAGAGAAGAGGACTATTATCCCTTCTTTGACGAAATGACCAGAGCACAGTACAAACACACTATTGTCGGTCAGTCCTGTTGTTGGTTTTGTTGTACCATGATTTTCTTAAAAAAAAAAAAAAAAAAAGAAAAAAAGAAGAAAATTTAAATTAAAAACAATTTGTACCCATGTATAATGCGCACCCCAGATTTTAGGACAATAAATTAGTTAAATTTTGCGCATTATACACGGAAAAAAACGGTAGCTCTAAAACCCGACTGAGAAGATTTAAATCGATTATTGGCGACCATGTAATCAATAAGCTGCTGCGCTATTACTTTGTCAAGACGTTTTGCTATGAATGGGAGATTTGAAACCGGCCTATAATTACTGAGACAGTCCGGGTCGAGATTTGGTCGCTTAAGTAGCGGTTTAATGATAGCGGTTTTAAAGGTTGTTGGGACTACACCAGAGGAGACAGACAGATTAATTATATTTAAGACGGACGGTCCTAAAATTTGAAATAATTCTTTACGTAGTTTGGCTGAAAGCGGGTCGAGTAAACACGTTTGTTTAGCCGCACTAACCAATTGTGTAGGCCTTTCAAGGGACACGCGTTTAAAATTTGAGAGGGTTATTGCATGATTGTCAGCGGCCGTAATCGGCGGTCTCGACTGAGCGATTGGAACAGTCATCTTGATCTCATCCCTAATGGATTCAATCTTTCGAGAGAAAAATTTCATGAACTCGTCGGCTGAGTGGAAGGAGCTATCGGAGGTCGGCTGGCGTAGTGTTAGCTTGGCCACTGTATCAAATAAGTATTTAGGGTTAGTTAGGGTTTAGTGTTAGCTTTGCTACCGTACTGAATAAGTATTTCGGATTGTTTTTATTGAGATGAATAATTTGCGAGAAATAATTAGTTTTTGCTAAAATAAGCGCATGTTTGTATTTCAGGAGGCTGTCACGCCATGCCTGATGGAAAACGTCAAGTTTGGTTAAACGCCATTTGCGCTCATGCTTTCAACATATAGTCAAACCTCGGTTTTCGAACGTCCCAGTTCTCGAACAAATTGGAATTTTTTTGCTTCGGTTGTCGAACAAAATTCGGAGGTCGAACTTCGTGAGATGAGCCGAAATGACCCGAGAAAACCCGACCGCGCAGCCCGGATGCCGATTGACTCCGTTCATTGTTATTGTATTTCCGTTACTTTGAGGATTGTATTAACCCCTAATCATGCCTCTAAAGTAAGCAAGTGGGAGCAGTAAAGCCATCCTAAAACACAAAGACGCTCTGAAAGCAATGCGACATTGAGCGCCCGGCGCGCTGCGGTTGCGCGATCGGACCAAATTAAGCTCCCTGCGCACTGAGGTCCACTTAAATTTTGGAAAGTACATCAGGACTTTAAAAACATTTTCTAAATTTCAGCGACGGCTCTGTCACAATAATGCAACCAGCGCGGTGCAGTTGCGCGGTCGGCGGCGCGCTACGGTTGTGCATCCGAGATGCGCTCCAGTTGCGCGATCAGACAAAAATGCTCAAATGAAAAAATGCTTAAAAAAGGCGTTTTTTTTTTTGTCTTGAACAGATTAAAATTTTATTATTAATTTATTCATAGTGATGGGAAAAATAGATTCGGAATTTGACCGATTCACTTCTCGAACCGCCTTCTGGAACGAATTGTGGTCGAAAACCGAGGTTTGAATGTAATTGCTTAAGCGTACGTGTTTCATCTGTGAACCATGGAGTAGGCTTTCTATGGCGAGTTTTCAGACGTAGTGGCAGTACAGAGTCGATGGCATTGTCGCATTGAATTCATTTGTAAGATTATCAATAGAGCCGATTTATGCGAGAAATATGGCAGTTGCCAGCGGCAGTAACGCAGATAGCGCAGTCACAGTTACGGAGTTAATAATACGGCTCGTGGTCTGTTCCTGGCGAGGTTGGACTCCATCTTCCTCATGTAGTCTGCTTTGGCTTTTTTAATCCCTTTCTTCAGGTCAGCCTGAGTTGAGCTGTAAAGGGCTCTGTTGCCTGACCTGAAGGCAGAGTCGCGGGCCCTGAGGAGTGTGGACCTGGCTGGATCTGGGTTTCTGGTTGGGAAAGATCCAGATGGTTTTGTCCACAGATACAGGCCCAATACAGAAGTTGATGTAGTCCAGAACCGTCCCTGTGAACATTACCAGGTCTTGGTGGTGAAATAGGTCCCAGTTCGTGTCTTGGAGGCAATCCTGGACTTGGCTGAGTGCATTTCCAGGCCAAGTTGTTACAGTCCTTGTGGTGGGCCTAGATCTGCATCTGAGGGGGGTGTATGCGGGGATGAGTAGCAGGGAGAGATGGTCTGACTGTCCGAGGTGTGAGAGGGGCATGGCTCTGTACCCGTGCTTGATGTTGGAGTACACGTGGTCCAAAGTCCTTTCCCCTCTTGTTGGGCACTTAACGTGCTGGTGAAACTGTGGGAGTACAGTCTTCAGATTGGTCTTATTAAAGTATCCCGCTATTACGTGAACACCATCGGGGTGGGCCCGCTGCTGTTCATTGATGGTGTTCAATAAGAGAGAGAGTGTCGCGCTAGCGTTAGCATTTGGCGGGATGTAAACAGTGGTGATGATCACCACTGTTATCTCACTCAGTAGAAAATAAGGCCGGCATCTAACAGACATCTACTCAATGTCGGTGTACCAGTGCTTCACTATGATGCTGCTGTTGTTGCACCAGTCCTTATGTACGTAGATACAGAGCCCCCCACCTCTACTTTTGCCGGAGTCCTGAGTCCGATCCCAGCGGTGGAGAGAACGGCCTGCTAGCTGCACGCTAACATCGGGGATCTTCGGCTTCAGCCAGGTCTCCGTGATGATGAGGGCGCAGCAGTCACGAAAGTAGCAATTTCCCGCAAGCTGTAGTTCCAGATCTCCCGTCTTGTTGGTGAGGGATCTGGCGTTTGTGAGATACAGGCTCTGGAGGGGTGGCTTGTGCGGTCGGTTCTTTAGCCTTAGCAGGAGGTTGGACCTACGGCCTTGCTTCTGCTTCCTCTCCCTCCTCCGCCTGCGCCGCTTTCCAGACCCGACAACAATCCACGGGGAGTCCGGCGGTCTTGCTAGTTCGTCCGGGATGTTGTGGCTGTATTGAAATTCCCTCGAAATGGCAGTCTTGTGTCGGTAGCCGATGTCTACGACGTCTTGTCGGCTGTAGTGGTGTACCGCCGAAGCGAAAATGCAAAAAGTCCACAATTAAACACACAGAAAACGTAAAAACAAACACTGAAGGGGAGAGCCGTGAGCCGCAGCGTCTGTGCACGCCACCATTTTGAATCTTAGTGCCATCTACAATAACAATCTGGGAAATCATAACAAAATCAAGTAAACCACCAGTTGACCCATAAGGGAAAACCATCAAATTCACAGACGGTGTGTTGGATAAAGTGCCTTGAAAGACTGCTGTATTCCTTTATCAAGTATGTCTAATGGAAGAGGTGATATTTTTGTGACACACCGCAAGTTTCAAAGCATTTTCTTGTGAACTGTATGCTAGCATCATTTGGTGCTTTGAGGAAAATGACAAATACATTTCTGAAGTTTTTTGTGTGTCTAACAACTTGTTAGAAAAGCTATGTTTTGCCTCAAATCGTATAGTCCAGAGGCTAACCAAAGGACCAAACCTTATCAAATCAGGATAATGCTCCAAAAAATGGTGCTTTGGAATAAATTTTTGATCTGGGAAAACTTCCAACAGCCTGTGACGGTGTTCTGATATTAGCATGTCAAGGTAGCAAATACTTTCCTCAGTATGAACAAGCTCAGTTATCCATCCATCCATCCATCCATCCATCTTCTTCCGCTTATCCGGGGTCGGGTCGCGGGGGCAGCAGCTTCAGGAGGGACTCCCAGACTGCCCCCCGGCTGGGCGCCTGTACATTGGGGTTCACCCCGGTGAACGAGAGGGTAGCCTCCCTCCGCCTTTGGGTGGGGGGACGGGTCCTGACTGTTGTTTGTGTCTATGCACCAAACGGCAGCGCAGAGTACCCACCCTTCTTGGGGTCCCTGGAGGAAGTGCTGGAGAGCGCTCCTTCTGGGGACTCCATCGTTCTACTGGGTGACTTCAATGCTCACGTGGGCAATGACAGTGAGACCTGGAAGGGCGTGATTGGGAGGAACGGCCCCCCCCGATCTGAACCCGAGCGGTGTTCTATTATTGGACTTCTGTGCTCGACACGGATTTTCTATAATGAACACCATGTTCAAGCATAAGGGTGTCAATGTGTGCACTTGGCACCAGGACACCCTAGGCCTCAGTTCGATGATCGACTTTGTAGTCGTGTCATCGGATTTGCGGCCGCATGTTTTGGACACTCGGGCGAAGAGAGGGGCGGAGCTGTCAACTGATCACCACCTGGTGGTGGGTTGGCTCCGATGGTGGGGGAAGATGCCTGTCCGACCCGGCAGACCCAAACGCTCTGTGAGGGTCTGCTGGGAACGTCTGGCAGAATCCCCTGTCAGGAAGAGCTTCAACTCCCACCTCCGGCAGAGCTTTTCCCACGTCCCGGGGGAGGCGGGGGACATTGAGTCCGAGTGGACCTTGTTCCGCGCCTCCATTGTTGAGGCGGCCGACCGGAGCTGTGGCCGTAAGGTCATTGGTGCCTGTCGTGGCGGCAATCCCCGAACCCGCTGGTGGACACCGGCGGTAAGGGATGCCGTCAAGCTGAAGAAGGAGTCCTATCGGAACGTTTTGGCCTGCGGGACTCCGGAAACAGCTGACAGGTACCGGGTGGCCAAGCGGAACGCGGCTTCGACGGTTGCTGAGGCAAAAACCCGGGCGTGGGAGGAGTTTGGCGAGGCCATGGAGAATGACTTCCGGACGGCTTCGAGGAAATTCTGGTCCACCATCCGGCGTCTCAGGAGGGGGAAGCAGTGCAACGTCAACACTGTTTACAGTGGAGATGGCGTGCTGCTGACCTCGACTCGGGACGTCGTGTGTCGGTGGGGAGAATACTTCGAAGACCTCCTCAATTCCACCTACACGCCTTCCATTGTGGAAGCAGGGCCTGGGGACTCTGAGGCGGACTCTCCAATCTCTGGGGTCGAAGTCACTGAGGTAGTTAAAAAACTCCTCGGTGGCAAGGCCCCGGGGGTGAATGAGATCCGCCCGGAATTCTTAAGGGCTCTGGATGTTGTGGGGCGGTCATGGCTGACACGTCTCTACAACATTGCGTGGACATCGCGGACAGTGCCTCTGGATTGGTAGACTGGGGTGGAGGTTCCCCTCTTTAAGAAGGGGGACCGGAGGGTGTGTTCCAATTACAGGGGAATTACACTCCTCAGCCTCCCTGGTAAGGTCTATTCAGGGGTGCTGGAGAGGAGGGTCCGTCGGGAGGTCGAACCTCGGATTCAGGAGGAACAGTGTGGCTTTCGTCCTGGCCGTTGTCAAACACGCACTTTTCATTAAAGTGCCACCGGCTCCCCGGTAATGGGTTCAATAAGCCGGGGTGAAAGGACCCGTCCGTAGCTAACCACCCGAGTTAAATTAATTCTACCAGAATCAATCTAATTTCTATACGACGCCAATCCCTCTCAAGTCATCCGACGCGCGAGCCGAGTAACTCAGTTCGTGGCGAGTCGTCGAAATGACCGCGCCATAATGGTGGCTCCCTTCGGTTGTCTGATGCTGGTATTGTGTTACGGATATTTTTAGATGCCTTTGTTAAGGCCTCAGGGATTCGTTGTTCTAGCGCACCCTTGCACTAGTTTTGCCGAAGTAACTTTTGATATGGGTCTGCTCTGCTCGGTTGCGGAAGTAGCGAGCCTACTTCCCTTTATTCGAAGAAAAATCAAATTAGTAGAAGTATGACAATAATAGTATTTGAGAATGAATTTAATGCATTAAATCATTAATTCTAACCTTATATATATAAACACTTAACCGTGGGAATGCTTCAACCAACTCGATTGTTTAAAAAAAAAATATTTTTCTTAATACGAATCAAAATGATTTACACGAATTATAATTATCCTGCCATTAATTTTGAAGGCAAATGAATCCCTCAAAATCATCCAACGTAGCTTTTGACGCGGCCCGACAAAATTAAGAACGGGCCCGTGCCCGACGGACATTCACTAATTATAACTCTACCACTAATCCAAATAGTCGAATTTAAACACCTTCGTTATTTTCCTCAAATAACACAAATATTTAAACGAATTAAATGTTTAACGAGATGCGCTCATCCCTCAAATAATTATGAAGGCAATTTACTCCCAAAATTGTCCGGTATGGCTTTTGGCGCGGCCCGACAAAATAGGAACGAGCCTGCGCTTCGACGGACAATTGAATTGCTTTTAATTCTACTCTCAAATTAAATATATCTAATTTAAACACCTTCGTTCTTTTTATTTATTACGGTCTGATTGCATACCATAATAATCTCCCGTTAATAAATCGAATTATCAAACCAACCACAAACAATCGATTGCATATATCATACAAATTAGCGCACAACGGATTAAATGAGTATATAAAACACATTTATTGAAGAAGCATGAAATAGAATTACAAATCTCAATCCTCCAAAAACTGAACAATCTCACTCACGGATACACTTGCAAATAAAATCATTCAATCCCGGAGTACTTTTAATCTGTAAAAAATAACTCAGAAAAGAAGGAACAGGCAGCTACCAATTGGGTGTTATTTTTTGGTGGAAATAAAGTCGAGTGATCAGTTCGATTTTATTTCTAAAATTCCAATTTGGGAACTAGTTTGGCCTCGAGAGGACCGACTACCCGATGACTGTCCCCCCCCTCGCGGAAATACAGAAAGAGTCGTTCCCCTCACCTAGCTCCTCACGCAAAGTTGTCCAGTCCAATTCTTTTGAGTAAATCCAAGTTAATCCAGGCCAGCGATCTTGCATCTCACACAAAGATCTCGAAGGCTTTAGAAAAAGTCTTGGAACTCGTACGGGCTTCTTCACGTATGAACGCGATTTGGGAGAGAGCCCCGTAGATGTCCATGGCGGCCTTTTTATAGACTTCTCTGCCCCCCCCCCCCTTTCGCTGGCCTCTATACTGTCCAGTTTCCCACGCTCATACACCTGCTGTTTTCAGGCAGCTGTTTCCGCCCCACTCTCTTTCCACCAAAAGTTAGGCCGACACCCCTGGGCCCCTTACTTCCTCTTTTCTTCGCTTCTCTTTTTATAAAAATAATACTTCAAAGTTACACTTAAATCTACCATAAAATCAAAAATCAAAACCCTTGAATCAATTCCTTAAACATTTTTAACACACCACCATTTTACATAGTGGTGGGCACCTTGGTCTAATTGTGTGATAATATTGCTTTAAGCTGTTACAGAATATATTTCAGCCAAGCATAGAAAATAAAAGACAATAAAAAACACATTTGTATCAATCTTTCAAACAATTTTTTACACACCACCATTTCCATAGTGGTGGGCACCTTGGTCTAATTGTGTGATAATATTGCTTTAAGCTGTTACAGAATATATTTTAGCCAAGCATAGAAAATAAAAGAAAATAAAAAACACATTTGTGCTTCCGTGCGTGACCAAAAAACCGACCCCGTGTTATTCTGTTTAATTCTATTTTTGCTAGTTCAGCTGGTCTTGCCTATCTTTGGTCTCCTGTAACGGTTTGGCACCATCTCTTGGAAAAGTTTGGAATTTCAGCCCTGCCAATTTATTCAATAATTCTCAACTCAAATTTTGCACCATCTGCTGCTAAAATTTGGAATTTCAGCTTTGCCAATTTATTCCTGGGAGCAATCCATACTCACCTTTTGCACCATTTGTTCCCCCCACATTCCATGTTACATGACACCGTGGAACAGTGGACCAGCTCTTCACCCTCAGCAGGATCCTCGAGGGTGCATGGGAGTTCGCCCAACCAGTCCACATGTGTTTTGTGGACTTGGAGAAGGCGTTCGACCGTGTCCCTTGGGAGGTTTTGTGGGGGGTGCTTTGGGAGTACGGGGTACCGAGTCAACTGATAAGGGCGGTTCGGTCCCTGTATCACCGATGCCAGAGTTTGGTCCGCATTTCCGGCAGGACCAGCTCTTCACCCTCAGCAGGATCCTCGAGGGTGCATGGGAGTTCGCCCAACCAGTCCACATGTGTTTTGTGGACTTGGAGAAGGCGTTCGACCGTGTCCCTTGGGAGGTTTTGTGGGGGGTGCTTTGGGAGTACGGGGTACCGAGTCAACTGATAAGGGCGGTTCGGTCCCTGTATCACCGATGCCAGAGTTTGGTCCGCATTTCCGGCAGTAAGTTGGATTCGTTCACAGTGAGGGTTGGACTCCGCCAAGGCTGCCCTTTGTCACCGATTCTGTTCATATTTTTTATGGACAGAATTTCTAGGCGCAGCCGAGGCGTTGAGGGGGTCCGGTTTGGGGACCTCAGCATCGCGTCTCTGCTTTTTGCAGACGACGTGGTGCTGTTGGCTTCTTCAGGCCGTGATCTCCAGCTCTCACTGGAGCGGCTCGCAGCCGAGTGTGAAGCGGTCGGGATGAGGGTCAGCACCTCCAAATCCGAGTCCATGGTCCTCGATCGGAAAAGGGTGGAATGCCCTCTCCGGATCGGGGATGAGATCCTGCCCCAAGTGGAGGAGTTTAAGTATCTTGGGGTCTTGTTCACGAGTGAGGGGAGGATGGAGCGCGAGATCGTCAGGCGGATCGGTGCAGCGTCGGCAGTAATGCGGACTCTGTACTGGTCCGTTGTGGTAAAGAGAGAGCTGAGCCAAAAGGCAAAGCTCTCAATTTACCGGTCGATTTACGCTCCTACCTTCACCTATGGTCACGAGCTATGGGTCGTGACCGAAAGAACGAGATCCCGGATACAAGCGGCCGAAATGAGTTTTCTCCGCAGGATGTCCGGGCTCTCCCTGAGCGATAGGGTGAGAAGTTCGGTCATCCGGGAGAGACTCGGAGTAGAGTCGCTACTCCTCCACGTTGAGAGGAGCCAGATGAGGTGGCTCGGGCATCTCATCAGGATGCCTCCTGGACGCCTCCCTGGGGAGGTGTTCCGGGCATGTCCCACCGGTAGGAGACCCCGGGGACGACCCAGGACGCGCTGGAGAGACTATGTCTCTCGGCTGGCCTGGGAACGCCTTGGGATCCCCGGGAGGAGCTGGATGAAGTGGCTGGGGAGAGGGAGAGGGAAGCTCAGTTATATCATTTAAAATCATGAGAATGTGCCATGCTGTTTCACTCAGTGGGATAGTTAATAATGATGAATGATAGTATTTTTAACAATGTTAGGTTTTCACTGGTGTTCCCACCGATGCTTTTACGAGAAGCAAAATTTGCTGGGATAGTTTTATCAGTAAATTTGTACGGAAATTGAGTGATGGACCTGTTAAGCTCTGTCAAGTACTTCTTGCGGATGAACACATTAAGACTTAGTGCCAGTTCCAAAGTAAATGAAAACAAAATGGAAATGACTTAGTTTCACAGTGAAGGGACAAAGTTTCTTCACACCACAACAGTGTACCAGAGCAGGATTTCTCTTTCCAGACTGAACATCAAAATCCTAGTTCTCTTTTGTTCTTGATGGAAAATCTCCTGAATGTACATGTTTTTGCTGATAGTCAGAAGGGCAACACAAAACCTACAGATATAATGTCCACAAAGGTTTTCTACAAGTCCACTTAAAGAACGTCCCCTAAGATTGTCTGCTGAAACGCAAAAAACATTACTTCTAATATTTTTTCCAACCTGAGGCAAAAATGTTGTGAGATCCTTCAAAAGAGGATCAAGAACAGTTTCATACCCACATTTTTTTTTATATTCTTTGCTTTACAAAGAAGAGCTAAATACATGGATGTTAACTGTGATCTCAGTTCAGGTGGTGCATTGGCTAGTACCCAGTAAACTGCTGTGAATTTTTTTTCGTGACGTTCCAAGAGGATTGCAGAATTCAAAATAATCTACATACAGTATCAGTGAAATACTAAACTCCTCATTAGCATGTAATTCATTTAGCTTGAAATATTTACCAAAGATGCCAACTGTGAGTACCGTGTTTTTCCGTGCATAATACGCACCCTAAAAATGGCATGTCGATGCTGGAAAAAAGCCTGTACCCATGTATAATACGCACCCAAATTTTGACTCTTACTTAAGTCCGTACACGTAAAATTATTTCAGAAAAAAGATCATATTTGGGAACAACCGGATGTTATTCTGCCGGTCAGTATCACTGCGCATGCGCTAGCAAACTCGATAGCGAAGAAATGTTTCGGGTTTGTGTAGGGTACATTGTGACAGCAAACGAGCAGGTGATCGATCGAGCAAGCGTCTGATACGAGAGCATTGTGTTCGTATGGAGCGTGTTTGAAGTGAACAGCAGAGAAGAAAGGAACAAGGCAAAGTGTTGTGAAATAAAATATTACCTGTAATACGCATTTTGTTATTTGCTGATTGAAACTGCTAATTAAACTGTGAATTGAAACTAATAGGTAGAGAACTGAACTCTCGCTCTTTATATAGCTGACGTGTCTTGCGTATCCGTTCTGAGCATCGGATCCATAGTGCGCATGCGCAGTGATACTGCTTCCATATGATATCCGGTCTGCGATGGAGATTTTGACAATAACACACCATCAAGGATTGCATCATCGCATCAAACGATGTGTCGTCAATTATGAATTTTACTGACTAAGTGTGTTGGGCAGGATGGCTGAATGCGATGCGCGATTGACAACAAACAAGAAGAAAGGTGTGATTTCAAGTTTTATTTCGAGGGAGATTTTCTTCAAAAATTGTTGTACCCATGCATAATGCGCACCCCAGATTTTAGGACAATAAATTAGTTAAATTTTGCGCATTATGCATGGGAAAACACGGTAGTCTCAATGTTTAGTCCATAAACTGTTTACAATGTCTTCCTTTTTCAACAATAGCTAAAAGAACAGGCACATACTGAGAGCTGCAATTCTCCTCTGGATCCAAAATATACTCTACTGGCTCAATTACACTGAAGTTGTGCTTATAATACTTTGCCCTCTTAAATTTAGAAGAAAAGGGACCGGCAGTACCAGTGTTCCCTCTAATTTTTCAAGTGTCTCTGCAAACACACAAGCTCCCTGTGCACACTGTGGACCACTGTGTGCAACACCAGATTAATTTATTTAATTAATTTAATTAATATATTGGCAATGAGAACTTTAAATTCCTCGGGGTCGGATTTTGTTTTGTGTGACAGCTCATTCGTTTTATGTCGGTCTTTTGCGCTCTCTCGTAATAATGTACCGATCCCCTGTCCCATCTTGAGTCCTTGTTCAATTCCAACAGCTTTCAAATGACATTTCTGCTGAATGTGACGCTTGAGGTAGTCCAACTTCCATTCCTTCCATATTTTACTCTCCGTAAACTCGTCCGCCACTTTGGCTTCACTGCATGTTGTGCAGAGGAGACCTTTCTCATTCGAAAAAGAAAATCTCACCCAGTTTCACCGTTTCCTCTTGTACTTGCACACACTCCGACAGCCATTCAATCTTAAAAGAACTGCCACATCTCTTATAAATTCTGGCTTGGCGAGTGGATGTGTCGCTGCTCATTCGTTTTGCCATGATTAGCTAATTTAGCATTTGCATTGCTTGACTCCGCCACACTGTTGTTCGCTAGCTAACCTGCACGGCACGGATGGGCAGGACACATGTTCAGGCATTGTCGAGCCTATGATTGGCTATGTAGCGTACGTGAACCATATCATATCATTGGCTGGAGACCTGTCAATTACTGATTTACACTACAAAAAGCCACAGAAAGAAAATCATTCGTGCACTTAATTAGATTAGATTACGTCTAACATTAGATATTAATCAGTCAGTTTATGCAAAATTTTATTTTGCGTGCAGCATGGAGTTTCTTGTGCGCAGAGACTGTGCGACCAGTGCGCAATTGCACAGCTGCGCAATTGCGTGACCAGTGCGCAATTGCGCAGCTGCGCAGCTTAGAGGGAACACTGGGCAGTACCCAAAGCTGCAGTAAAAAGATTAGAGTGACAGAGTTTGTCTACCAACTCACTGACAATAGCTTCATCATTAGCAACAGTTATTCTTTGTACAAACCGGGTTCGGTTGAAGTTGGAAAATTGTGTAAAATGTAAATAAAAACAAAATACAATGATTTGAAAATCCTTTTCAATCTATATTCAATTGAATGCACTACAAAGCCAATATTTAATGCTCATACTCACAAACTTTATTTTATTTTTCAAATAATAATTAACTTAGAATTTCATGGCTGCAACACGTGCAGTAGAAGTAGGGAAAGGGCATGTTTACCACTTCGTTACATCACCTTTCCTTTTAATAACACTCAATAAACGTTTCTGAAGAGAGGAGACTAATTCTCTTAGCTTCTCATGTGGAATTCTTTCCCATTCTTGCTTGATGAACCGCTTCACTTGTTCAACAGTTCGGGGTCTTCCCTGTCATATTTTACGCTTCATAATACACCACACATTTTCAATGGGAGACAGGTCTGGACTGCAAGCGGGCCAGGGGAGAATCTGGACTCTTTTACTTCGAAGCCAAGCTGTTGTAACACGTGCAGAATGTGGCTTGGCATTATCTTGCTGAAATAAGCAGCGGCGTCCATGAAAAAGACGTCGCTCGGATGGGAGCATATGTTGCTCCAAAATCTGTATGTACTTTTCAGCATTTATGTTGCCTTCACAGAAATCTAAGTCACCCATGCCATGGGAACTAATGCACCCCCATACCATCGCAGATGCTGGCTTTTGAACTTTGCGTTAACAGTCCGGATGTTCCGCTTCCTCTTTGGTCCCGAGGACACGACGTCCAGTGGTTCCAAAAACAATTTGAAAAGTGGATTCATCAGCCCACAGAACAATTTTCCATTGTGCATCAGTCCATTTTACATGAGCTCGGGCCCAGAGAACCCGACGGCATGTCTGGATGTTGTTCATAAACGGCTTTTGCTTTGCATGGTGGAGTTTTAACCTGCACTTACTGATGTAGTGACGAACTGTATTTACTGACAGTGGTTTTCTGAAGTTTTCCTGAGCCCATTTGGTGATATCCTTTACGCACTCATGTCGGTTTTTAAGGCAGTGCCGTCTGAGGGATCGAATGTCACGGTCATTCAGTCTTGGTTTCCGGCCGTGGCGCTTACGTGCAGTGATTTCACCAGATTCTCTGAACCTTTTGATGACATTATGGACCGTAGATGTTGAAATCCCTAAATTCCTTGCAATTTGCAAAATTCTTCAACTATTTTCTCACGCAGTTGTGGACAAAGTGGTGAACCTGGCCCCATCCTTGCTTGTGAATGACTGAGCATGTTTTGGGAGGCTCCTTTTATACCCAATCATTGGTACCCACCTGTTCCCAATTAGCCTGATCACATGTGGGATGTTCCAAATAGGTGTTTGATGAGCTTTTCTCAGCTTTCTCAGTATTTGTTGCCACCTTTCCCAACTTCTACTGGACGTGTTGCAGCCATGAAATTCTAAGTTAATTATTAGTTGACAAAAAACAATTAAGTTTATCAGTTTGAACATTAAATATGTTGTCTTTTTAGTGTATTCAATTGAATATGGGTTGAGAAGGATTTTCAAATCGTTGTATTTTGTTTTTATTTACATTTTACACAATTTCCCAACTTCAACTGAATCCGGTTTGTAAAAATATCACTCACTAATTTTGGAATATACTCAGTGGATGATCTGTACATAAACTGAAGCTGTTCCACAAAGTCATCAACAGATCTGCCAGAGACATTGTAGATGCTTTCCTATTTTTACAAGAGAGAACCAAAATGTTTTACTATTTCACCTGAAGTATCCCTTCTACAACCCAAATCTAAGGTACTGTATTGGCCCGAATATAAGGCGACCCTGATTATAAGACGACCCCCTCTTTTTCAACAGTCAAATTTGAAAAAAGACTTATTGAACACCAAATTTAATTTTTATACAGAAAATAATTACAGTACATCTGAAACAAATGATCCTGTTGAGCTCTTGAAAGCGGCCGCTCTGAGGGCCATGGAAAGCTTTTCTCTGATTGTGAGCATTTTTTAGGCAATCTTTTTGAGCTCTCCATCTCCGTACATCACACTCTGTGACACCATACTTCACAGCCGCTTTGCAATTGTTTGAAGACTCTGCCTCATTTATCACCATCATCTTGAAGTTTGCATCATAGCTTCTCCTCAGCAGCCTGTTAACCTGGCCGGTCTTCGACACACTTTTCTCTAGATTGTTGCTACGTTTCTGTTGGGGAGCCTGAGGACTGGGTGGTTGGCTCGGAAGGTTATGCTAAATTGTCTGTCTGTAACGTTGTGTTTCTTTAGATGAACAAAACGGCTTTGAAAAGAGACCTTACTACGAAAAAAGGTTCTCCAGCCTTATGGCAGGGGGTGCTAGTGATCCCGGGATGCTTCATGCGCTTACCTGTAGAATAAGAGATCTCCAGTTCAAATTTAAATTTACAGTGAACAACTGAGGAGCAGTTGTCCATTTGTTTCGTTTTACATTCATTTTTTTTTCCGTTTTTACATTTCGTTTTACAATGGAGGATTACATATCCAAACGATTCTCAACGATGGATTTTCGGTCGAAGCAGGAGGTCATCAGTAAAGGAAGAGCAACTCCGGAGTTAAAAGGTTTGATTCGAACAACGGGACTTAGGAGCATGACTTTTCAAACGGAGTGGTGCGCACGATCGAAAACAAGTTTTTGATTCCATGTGCTTTATTGAGTGTTTTTATGTGTGAAGACTGCTGATATGATATTTAATTAAAATAGTTCAAATGAAATAATGAATAAGCCACACTAGAGCAGCGTTCCCCAACCTTTTTTGTGACACGGTTAGGTGCCGGACAAATTTTACCGGGGGGGGTGACGTCAATGCCTCCCCAGTCATGAACCTTACCGCACGTCACTGGTGTGGGGTGTGTGTGGTTCTGCAACAGACAGAAATACAGCACGTAAGTTAACGCTCAACTTCTGACGTCACACAACACGACGGCACACATTACGTAACTGACTGGACGTCACGTTTCCAGTATACTAAATAACCATAAATGAAATACTCTCAGCAACACACTAAACATAAGTCATCGAGACAACATCGAGACATGGTGCTGTGTAACAGCTACTCGTACGATGCGAGGAAAACTTAAACCATCTGTGTCACTCCAATTCATTAAATCCATCGATCGTCCTTTGTCAACAATGGGTGCGCGCCGCTGACGGCGCTTGCACTTCAAAATATTCCACAGACCCATATAACAATATATAAATTATATATCAAATAACTACTATATAAGCAATAATATTATCAAACCATCTGTGTCACTCTAAATCATGAAATCCATCGATCAAATTCCTCGTCCTTTGTCAACAACGCCGCGCGTGCGCCCTGACGTCAGCCTCGTCGTTATTCCACAGATCTACTATATAACTATATTGTCGCGTTAACAAAGTACAAGGAAAGACGTGGGTTTGGTAAACGTCTCTTTATTTAACAAAACAAGAGTTCAACGAGCCAACAACTACTGAACTGTAACAATAAAACCATATACAAGTTGTAAACGAAATAAAATATATCAAATAACTATAACATAAATAGTTCACCGCAACACCGCCCCAAGCACCGGCGTTGACTTCCAGGCGTGTGGCGGCGTGGACTTCCATCCCCGGAGGTGGCACTTCCAGCCACGGCGGTGGAAGAGAGCTCCATAGAATAGGACCGGGCGTGCGTAAAAGCCATGTCCGAGCCCCATCCACTGTCCCCGGACAGCCACCCGGCCGAGCACCGGCCCCCGACTTCCATCCACGGAGGTGAAAGAGAGCTCCGTAGAGTAGGACCGGGCGTGCGTAAAAGCCATGTCCGAGCCCCATCCACCGTCCTCGGACAGCCACCCGGCCGAGCGCCGGCCCCAGACTTCCATCCATGGAAGTGAAAGCGAGCTCCGTAGAGTAGGACCGGGCGTGCGTAAAAGCCATAATAGTTTTTCAAACCTTCTGTGTCACTCCAAATCATCAAATCCTTCAAACTCTTCGTTCTCCGTGTCACTTACAAACAAAGCCGCTAATGATGCCGGTAGTACGTGGGGCCCTTCGTCATCTTCGTCATCCCGTGATCGAACCTTTGTCCTTTATGTAAACAACCGCCGCGCCGTGCTGCTGACGTCACTTGAAATTCAAATTACAGAAATCCCTTGCTACATCGAGATCCCTTGCTACATCGCGGTTCGTTTATCGCGGTTTCACTTTATTTATTTTATTTTTTTTTTGAAAATTTTTGAAAAAATTCACATATAAGTCGCTCCTCAGTATAAGTCGCCCCCCACCCAAACTATGAAAAAAACCGCGACTTATAGTCCGAAAATTACGGTACAATATCCGCACAAGACGTTTATGAACCTATATTGTAGTTTTATACACTTGATTGTTTTTTTAAACACTTTTCGTATTTTTGAACACTTTTGTAAATTTTTTAGTCAAACTGACTTGCAGAAACATTCTTATTTATTTGAATAAATAAATAAGAAAATAAACATGAGTAAATATATTGTTACAATATCCACAAGATTTTTATGAACCTTTTTTGAAGTGTAAACGTGTCTGCTCTTGCGTGCTGGCCGACTGACTCATCCCCGCGGCCCAGCGCGAGTGCATCCGCACAAGACTTTTATAATTTTATTTTATACACTCTATTGTACTTTTAAATTCGTTATTGTATTGTAAACACATTTTGAAACATTTTAAAGTGTCACAGCTTCTCTCTGCTCTTGTGTGCTGGCCGACTGACGCGCCCCCGCGGCCCAGCGCGAACGCATCCGTACAAAACTTTTATAATTTTAATTTTATGCACTCTATTGTACTTTTAAATACAGTCAAACCTCGGTTTTCGAACGTCCCGGTTCTCGAACAAATCGTAATTCGAACGAAAAATTCGAGATTTCTTTGCTTCGGTTGTCCAACAAAATTCGGAGGTTGAACCTCGCAAGATGAGCCGAAAGGACCCGAGAAAACCCGACCGCGCAGCCCGGATGCCGACTGACTCCGTTTGTTATTGTATTTTCGTTACTTTGAGGATTGTATTAACCCCTAATCATGCCTCCAAAGAAAGCAAGTGGGAGCAGTAAAGCCATCCTAAAACACAAAGACGCTCTTAAAGCAATGCGACATGTCCGAGCCCCATCCACTGTCCCCGGACAGCCACCCGGCCGAGCACCGGCCCCCGACTTCCATCCACGGAGGTGAAAGAGAGCTCCGTAGAGTAGGACCGGGCGTGCGTAAAAGCCATGTCCGAGCCCCATCCACCGTCCTCGGACAGCCACCCGGCCGAGCGCCGGCCCCAGACTTCCATCCATGGAAGTGAAAGCGAGCTCCGTAGAGTAGGACCGGGCGTGCGTAAAAGCCATAATAGTTTTTCAAACCTTCTGTGTCACTCCAAATCATCAAATCCTTCAAACTCTTCGTTCTCCGTGTCACTTACAAACAAAGCCGCTAATGATGCCGGTAGTACGTGGGGCCCTTCGTCATCTTCGTCATCCCGTGATCGAACCTTTGTCCTTTATGTAAACAACCGCCGCGCCGTGCTGCTGACGTCACTTGAAATTCAAATTACAGAAATCCCTTGCTACATCGAGATCCCTTGCTACATCGCGGTTCGTTTATCGCGGTTTCACTTTATTTATTTTATTTTTTTTTTGAAAATTTTTGAAAAAATTCACATATAAGTCGCTCCTCAGTATAAGTCGCCCCCCACCCAAACTATGAAAAAAACCGCGACTTATAGTCCGAAAATTACGGTACAATATCCGCACAAGACGTTTATGAACCTATATTGTAGTTTTATACACTTGATTGTTTTTTTAAACACTTTTCGTATTTTTGAACACTTTTGTAAATTTTTTAGTCAAACTGACTTGCAGAAACATTCTTATTTATTTGAATAAATAAATAAGAAAATAAACATGAGTAAATATATTGTTACAATATCCACAAGATTTTTATGAACCTTTTTTGAAGTGTAAACGTGTCTGCTCTTGCGTGCTGGCCGACTGACTCATCCCCGCGGCCCAGCGCGAGTGCATCCGCACAAGACTTTTATAATTTTATTTTTATACACTCTATTGTACTTTTAAATTCGTTATTGTATTGTAAACACATTTTGAAACATTTTAAAGTGTCACAGCTTCTCTCTGCTCTTGTGTGCTGGCCGACTGACGCGCCCCCGCGGCCCAGCGCGAACGCATCCGTACAAAACTTTTATAATTTTAATTTTATGCACTCTATTGTACTTTTAAATACAGTCAAACCTCGGTTTTCGAACGTCCCGGTTCTCGAACAAATCGTAATTCGAACGAAAAATTCGAGATTTCTTTGCTTCGGTTGTCCAACAAAATTCGGAGGTTGAACCTCGCAAGATGAGCCGAAAGGACCCGAGAAAACCCGACCGCGCAGCCCGGATGCCGACTGACTCCGTTTGTTATTGTATTTTCGTTACTTTGAGGATTGTATTAACCCCTAATCATGCCTCCAAAGAAAGCAAGTGGGAGCAGTAAAGCCATCCTAAAACACAAAGACGCTCTTAAAGCAATGCGACATGTCCGAGCCCCATCCACTGTCCCCGGACAGCCACCCGGCCGAGCACCGGCCCCCGACTTCCATCCACGGAGGTGAAAGAGAGCTCCGTAGAGTAGGACCGGGCGTGCGTAAAAGCCATGTCCGAGCCCCATCCACCGTCCTCGGACAGCCACCCGGCCGAGCGCCGGCCCCAGACTTCCATCCATGGAAGTGAAAGCGAGCTCCGTAGAGTAGGACCGGGCGTGCGTAAAAGCCATAATAGTTTTTCAAACCTTCTGTGTCACTCCAAATCATCAAATCCTTCAAACTCTTCGTTCTCCGTGTCACTTACAAACAAAGCCGCTAATGATGCCGGTAGTACGTGGGGCCCTTCGTCATCTTCGTCATCCCGTGATCGAACCTTTGTCCTTTATGTAAACAACCGCCGCGCCGTGCTGCTGACGTCACTTGAAATTCAAATTACAGAAATCCCTTGCTACATCGAGATCCCTTGCCACATCGCGGTTCGTTTATCGCGGTTTCACTTTATTTATTTTATTTTTTTTTTGAAAATTTTTGAAAAAATTCACATATAAGTCGCTCCTCAGTATAAGTCGCCCCCCACCCAAACTATGAAAAAAACCGCGACTTATAGTCCGAAAATTACGGTACAATATCCGCACAAGACGTTTATGAACCTATATTGTAGTTTTATACACTTGATTGTTTTTTTAAACACTTTTCGTATTTTTGAACACTTTTGTAAATTTTTTAGTCAAACTGACTTGCAGAAACATTCTTATTTATTTGAATAAATAAATAAGAAAATAAACATGAGTAAATATATTGTTACAATATCCACAAGATTTTTATGAACCTTTTTTGAAGTGTAAACGTGTCTGCTCTTGCGTGCTGGCCGACTGACTCATCCCCGCGGCCCAGCGCGAGTGCATCCGCACAAGACTTTTATAATTTTATTTTTATACACTCTATTGTACTTTTAAATTCGTTATTGTATTGTAAACACATTTTGAAACATTTTAAAGTGTCACAGCTTCTCTCTGCTCTTGTGTGCTGGCCGACTGACGCGCCCCCGCGGCCCAGCGCGAACGCATCCGTACAAAACTTTTATAATTTTAATTTTATGCACTCTATTGTACTTTTAAATACAGTCAAACCTCGGTTTTCGAACGTCCCGGTTCTCGAACAAATCGTAATTCGAACGAAAAATTCGAGATTTCTTTGCTTCGGTTGTCCAACAAAATTCGGAGGTTGAACCTCGCAAGATGAGCCGAAAGGACCCGAGAAAACCCGACCGCGCAGCCCGGATGCCGACTGACTCCGTTTGTTATTGTATTTTCGTTACTTTGAGGATTGTATTAACCCCTAATCATGCCTCCAAAGAAAGCAAGTGGGAGCAGTAAAGCCATCCTAAAACACAAAGACGCTCTTAAAGCAATGCGACAGTGAGCGCCCGGCGCGCTGCGGTTGCGCAATTGGATTGACTCTACGTTATTCTATTTTAAACACTTTTTAAAACATTTTAAAGTGTCACGGCTCCTCTCTGCTCTTGCGTGCTGGCCGACTGACGTGGCCCAGCGCGAGCGCATCCGCACAAGGCTTTTATAATTGTATTTTTAAACATTTTATTGTATTTTTAAACATTTAAACATTTTAAAGTGTAAATGTGTCACGGCGGGCGGCTCGGTGGCACACTGCTTAGCACGCCCGCCTCACAGTTAGGAGGGTGCCGGTTCGATTCCACCTCTGACCCTCCCAGTGTGGAGTTCGCATGTTCTCCCCGTTCCCGCGTGGGTTTTCTCCGGGCACTCCGGTTTCCTCCCACATCCCAAAAACATGCTTGGTCAGCCAATTGAGCACACCAAATTGCCCCAGGTGTGAGTGCGAGTGCGGATGGTTGTTCGTTTCTGTGTGCCCTGCGATTGGCTGGTAACCGGTTCAGGGTGTCCCCCACCTACTGCCCGATGACTGCTGGGATAGGCTCCAACATGCCCGCGACCCCCGTGGGGACAAAGCGGTCCAGAAAATGGATGGATGGATGGATGTGGGTCACGGCTCTGCTCCGCTCTTGCGGTGCTGACCGGCTGATGCATCCCGGCAGCCCAGCGCAAGGGCATCCACACATTGCTCAGAGGCACGCCTTGCGCTTAGTGCTCATTGTCGGCTACTGTCCCAAATCCTGAAGGGCAGTGCCTTTTTCCTACGTGTGCGGTTATGCTCACTGCCGCTGTTCCGACTGTTTCTGCACGGCAGTCATTTTTCCTTCGTGAGCAGATGTGTCATGCCCTCCGCGCTAAACCTCTGAGGTGCGCGTCGCCAATACGGAACTGCTAATACTAATTTCTACATTTTTCAACCGATTCAACCCATTCCAACTTTCAACTGTTCATCTTTTGCCTACCTATTCCACAACTTCCCACTTACCAAAAATTCCAAATTTGAAATTCAACCAAATTCTCCAAAATTTCGTTTTTCTACTCTAATTTCTACATTTTTCAACCGATTCAACCCATTCCAACTTTCAGCTGTTCATCTTTTGCCTACCTATTCCACAACTTCCCACTTACCAAAAATTCCAAATTTGAAATTCAACCAAATTCTCCAAAATTTCGTTTTTCTTCTCTAATTTCTACATTTTTCAACCGATTCAACCCATTCCAACTTTCAACTGTTCATCTTTTGCCTACCTATTCCACAACTTCCCACTTACCAAAAATTCCAAATTTGAAATTCAACCAAATTCTCCAAAATTTCGTTTTTCTACTCTAATTTCTACATTTTTCAACCGATTCAACCCATTCCAACTTTCAACTGTTCATCTTTTGCCTACCTATTCCACAACTTCCCACTTACCAAAAATTCCAAATTTGAAATTCAACCAAATTCTCCAAAATTTCGTTTTTCTACTCTAATTTCTACATTTTTCAACCGATTCAACCCATTCCAACTTTCAACTGTTCATCTTTTGCCTACCTATTCCACAACCTCCCACTTACCAAAAATTCCAAATTTGCAATTCAACCAAATTCTACAAAATTTCGTTTTTCTACTCTAATTTCTATATTTTTCAACCGATTCAACCCATTCCAACTTTCAGCTGTTCATCTTTTGCCTACCTATTCCACAACTTCCCACTTACCAAAAATTCCAAATTTGAAATTCAACCAAATTCTCCAAAATTTCGTTTTTCTTCTCTAATTTCTACATTTTTCAACCGATTCTACCCATTCCAATTTTCAACTGTTCATCTTTTGCCTACCTATTCCAAAACTTCCCACTTACCAAAAATTCCAAATTTGAAATTCAACCAAATTCTGCAAAATTTCGTTTTTCTACTCTAATTTCTACATTTTTCAACCGATTCAACCCATTCCAACTTTCAACTGTTCATCTTTTGCCTACCTATTCCACAATTTCCCACTTACCAAAAATTCCAAATTTGAAATTCAACCAAATTCTCCAAAATTTCGTTTTTCTACTCTTAATTTCTACATTTTCAACCGTTTCAACCCATTCCAACTTTCAACTGTTCATCTTTTGCCTACCTATTCCACAACGTCCCACTTACCGAAAATTCCTAATTTGAAATTCAACCAACTTCTCCAACATTTCTTTTTTCTACTCTAATTTCTACATTTTTCAACCGATTCAACCCATTCAGACTTTCAACTGTTCGTCTTTTGCCGACCTATTCCACAACTTCCCACTTACCAAAAATGACAAGTTTTCAATTTTGAAATTCACCACAAATTCTCCAAATTTTCTACATTTCTCAAGTAATTCAACACGTTTCAACATCATTCGGCAGCATTCCCCAAGAAGTTATTCATAGTCTTCGCCTTCACACGCAATTTCTCCAGAAATTGCAAATTCTAGTTTTAAATTACCATTGTTCAAGGGAAGAAGATTTACAGCTTGGGCACTGTAATTTTTTTCGAGATTTTATTTGTTCTAAAGCCCAAGTATCACGGTAATAAATTCAGTTTTAGGTTTTACTCATTTAGTTGCGGTCTATATAAATTGGAACAGCGATGCTTTTGTCTAAATTCCTCGTGTTGATACCATCACAGGTCCCTCTTTTCTACTTGTTCTGAGGTGCGGCTCAGAGCAAGCCGTTTTAGTGCGGTCTCTTTAAATGCAAATGAGATACTTTAAACCCCACACATCCCAGGCCGCAAGATGTGCGCCTCCCTTTCCGGTCGACATAGTTGTAGTTTTTTTAGTCGAGGTAGCTTTTACTTTTTTTTTTGCTTTATTTAAACAAGGTAGCGCTTACTTGTGCTGCAAACCTTTTGATTAAAATATATCAATGTCAGAAGACTTGTCCATACAACCATACATGACACATAATCCTCACAATATTTATGAATGTCTTGTAAACAAGCACTGCAGTAGAGCTACGAAGTAAGCTAATGCTAGCGCTAGCGAGAATTTAACGAATGCATTTCACATATTAGTGTTCCCCAAGAATAAAACAGCACCTTCGATGCAATTCATCTGATGCAACTACTGAAAATACACCCACAAGAAGTGAAAACATAGAGCGCACAGCTTCAAAATCAGCAGAAAGACTGACTCTAATGTTATGAAAACGAGTGTAGACACACAATATTATTAAAGTGAAATACAGTTTATTACTTTTGTGTCATCTCAAACTTACCGCTTTATTGTGTCCGTCATTTCCATAGATTGAAGGAACTGAGCCATCAACGAAATGAAGTCTTTCGGCAAATCCTTCTCTATACTGACAAAAGATTTCTGAAACACTCCTTAACAAGCAGGACTTTGCCCACAGATAATAATAATAATAATTTATTTAATTTATATAGCGCTTTTCAATGGCCCAAAAACGCTTACAGGGAATAAAAAGGGTGGGGACGTATGGGGGGGAGGGGGGGGACAATAGGATATAGTTAATAACAGGACATCGGTCAGCAATGCGAAGTAGATGGATGGAGGAGCAGGAGGGGCGGGAGCAGAGGTTGTTGAGGTTGGCAGTACGGGAGGTGGGGGTGACGGGGGAGTTGGTGGTCCAGAAAGAGGGGATGGGTGTGCCGTCAGGGAAGTGCCGGTTAAAAGACAGTCCAGATGTAGCAGCGACGGCGAAGGATCCCAGCCTTGTGTGGAAGCAGCAGTGGACCAGGTGGTGATGCCGGTCGACCTCGACTGCACCCGCACGAACGGCAGGCCCCAACGCACCACGGCGGCACGAAGCCGAGCCACGGTTGGCGAGCCCGCAGGGAGTGGAGCCCGTTCCCCGAGGACGCCGGCCGGATGGCCAGAGAGCAAGGCCGGAGCTGCCGTCGAGTCCAGAGCAGGCGGCCACAGGCTCAGAGCCGGGAGGCAGGAGGGTCCGGTGGTGGTTTTGGCCAGCTGGCTAACGTAGCTGGTAGTCCGAGGGAAAGGAAACAGATTGGTGAGAGCGGAGCTGCGGGAATGCGAGGTGGACGGAAGACAACACGAGAAAAATAAAAGAAGAAACAGGTGCACTGAGAACGGGAAAACGAAAAACAAGTAACGGACATGGTCCGGGACAGAAACGGCAGTCAACAGATCTGACGCCAGCGTTGCTCTCACCCGGAAGACAACAGACGGTGGGGGATGTGGGAACAGTGCTTGAAAATTTAAATTTGACCAGGCACTTCTTTGAGGTTCTGATGTTGTGCAATGATTTGTGTGGATTGGTTCATCCAACAACGGAACATTTTGATTCCTCCACTTCGGCATCCTTGAGTTGTTTGGACTACAAAAGTCTGACATGGCGGATTCGTAACAAACATGTTCACAAATCTGCCATGTTTATTACTCGGATTTACGTTTGTCCCGCCCCGTAATAGATACAAAAACGTCATAGAAAACGGAGAAATCTAAACAGAGTAAAAAATAGCCCCCCAAAACGACCATAACAGTATCTCTGCAGCACCTGGAGGGACAGATTACACTTTTCTACACTCCTGGATACTCTAGATCAGCGGTGGCCAACCCGCGGCTCGCGAGCCGCATGCGGCTCTTTGGCTAGTTTCATGCGGCTCTTTTACGTTCATATCAACATTTGTGTTTATTTTTCGTGCGTATGTGCTTCGCTTGAGTTCAATATGGTATTTTGGTCAAACGCGCATGCGCGAGAGGTGAAATCCCGCAAAGGAGGAGGGACAAACAGAGCGATTGGTTTTGCTGGCTTTTTAATGAATGGCGACTGTGACTACGGGGGCCCATTAGGTCCAGAAAAGCTGACAAGACGCTTGCCATTTTGGCAAGGAAAAAATGCACAGCTAAACGAATATATGACGATGAACACAGGACGTTTTTAACAGAGTTAAAGTTGTTTTTTGTTGAACGCTATGGCAAGCCATTCTGCCTGATATGTCGGACGTCATTGGCGCATTTAAAAGCTTCAAATGGTCAGCGCCACTTCAGCTCACTTCATGCCAATATCAATAAGGACTTTGCAAAAGGGACAGAATTTCGCAAGCACAAGTTTGGAGACTTTGAAAAGTCAGGCAGAAAAATAGGTACAGTTTTTCAAAAAAATTACGAAGCACTCAGAGACTGTCACACTTGCATTGTTTCAACTGGCTTGGAACATTGCACGGGCTAAAAAGCCATACAATGAAGTGGAGTTCGTTAAAATATGCCTCAGTGACGTTATTGAAATCTTGTCTCCTGAAAATGACGAACTCAAACGAATGGTCTGTCCCGCCACACATAGTAAGTGAAAAAACTTATTATGTTTTTGTTTGTGGAATTTGTTGAACTGAGAGTTTGTCTGTGTGAGACAATGCACACAATGTTCATTGTTGAAAATGTGGTCTTTGGTCTGTGGTTTTAGTACTGTAGGAGTCAATTTGTCATTATCATGTTGGTGCGTGAGATAATAATGTCACACAATAAATTTGGCTGAGCAGAGGGGTGTGTGTGTGTGTGTGCGTGCGCGTGTGCGTGCGCGTGCGTGTTTGTGTGCGTGTGTGTGTGGGGGGGTGTTCATGTGTGCTCATGTGTATGATGTGGCTCTTTGCGATGACACAGTAAAAAATGTGGCTCTTAGTCTCTGACTGGTTGGCCACCCCTGCTCTAGATACACAAGAAAATGATTTTAAAAGCAACAAAGTTTATTTCCCATGATACGTGTCCTTTAAAAGAATACAGCATTTCCTAATTTTTTGCGGGAGATGCGTTCCAGGACCACCCGCGAAATACGAAAATCCACAAAGTAGAGACATTATTATTTAATGTTAAGGCTTTATAACCCCCCCCCCCCCAAATATTTTTGCTACATAAACCCTTAATAACCATTCCTTCCTCCACTGTTTTGTGCATGTATAGTACCTTTGGAGTATAAATAAAAGAACAAACGCAAACTGTAATTCTTTACTGTGGCATAATACAGTGCAGAACAATAACTGTAATGCTATATTCTATATTGTGGAGTACTACAATATAGAACAATAACTGTAATATGTTCTTTATTTTAATGTAATACAGTACAGAGCATTAACTGTAATATGTTCTTTAATAATATAAGTAAAAGTCTAAACACAGAGTAAAAGTAAACCAATCTCTCTCTCGCTCTCCTCTCTCCACGACACGACGTTGGAGTGACCACGTCCTTTTTACAGAAGCTCTTCCCATAAAGGATTAGGTGCAACTTCGTAACTCTCGGGTAAATTAAGCTTGTTAAGACCGCGGATATTCGTTAATATACACTAGCGCGCACTCGCCCTAGCTGAGTTTAAGATAACTATTTCGAACTAGATATGACAGTTCCTGATGTTAAGAATTAAAGCTGTCTTCACTTTAAAAATAATTGAATGGATTTAAAGAATGACTATGATATGGAAATAAAGAAAATTTAAAGTTCTAATTACTGCACATAAAACTATGCTCAACATAGTTAGTGCGAAATAATCGATAACCGAATTAAGGATTAAGAAGAAATTTAATGAATAAGCAAGAAAAAGAATTACAAGTCTCAATATTTCGAACAAACAACAATAATTCCACTCACCAATCTCAGAGCAAAAGAGGAGACAAAAGGTTTTAAAATACTATTTGGTGGAATAAGTCGAGTGATCAATTCGCTTTTGTTCCAAAAATCCGAATTTTGTTTAAAAAGAGGTTATGTCTGCTGATGAGGAGATAGCCAACACCCTAACATTGGCGTCTTCCCCTTGCTGCCACAGAAGCAACTGTCTCCTCTGCCTTCCTCGAAGTTTAAAATTTGACAAAGTCCAATTCGAAGACTAGAAATTAATCTTCGTAGATTTCAGTCCAATCTCAAAAAGAATGAAAAATCCATCTTTGTCTAAACGGCGTTCTTTACTCCAGGCAGCGTCAGGGCCATCGCCCTGGCAGGGAAGAGCCCTTTTCTCGTCCGAAACCAAGCTTTTATAGGCTCGTCAGCTCCTCTGGCATTACCTCATCGGAGCAAGAGGAATGCCTGGTATGCATGGCATCCTTGGAATGCATGACCTCATTGGTATGTGTGGAATGCCTGGTATGCATGGCATCCTTGGAATGCATGGCATTCTTGGCATGCTAGGAATGCATGACCTCATCCCACTTCCTCTATGCCTGCATGGGAACCACTGGTTGCCTTGGCAACCTTGCTCAAAACAGTAACCATTGCGCATGACTGTTCTCTGCTACAGGATGCAGCTGTTTTCCTGTTTTGCTTGTTTCAGCTGATTACCACCCCTAGTATCACTATTAACCCTTGATGTCACCTCTCAACTTAATACATTCATGTAAAAATGGAACAACAATGTTAAATACATGTTGGATATCGATTAAACATTGCAACATGAATAAAGCATGTTTTCACAACAGTCAATTTAACAGATAATCCTCATTAGCCATTATAATGGGTTCTTCTAACTTTAACATATATAATGATATTGCTCAAGCTGTTACAGATTAAAATCATGGCAAAGCAAAATTATATTCCAAAATTGTGTGTTTCTATGTATTTAAACAGGTCGTGTCCTCCCAATTGCTAACAATTTAATTTATTAGATTTATTATAAATCCCCCCCCCACACACACACACACTTACTGGAAGGTGTGACAATTTTTTATGCTTATTTTACATAGTTGTTCAAAAAATATTAATTTAAATGAAGTACTGGTCTATGTCATTATACTCTATGCAACTGTATTGACACCTGCTCAAAGATCTGAATTATTTTACATAATTGAACATTTTTGAAAAGGTTATGCAATAGTTATTTTCCTAGTAAGTAGTTACATTTATGAAGGAGTAATTCAATTAGTGATTCAATTACCTTTTTGTAAAGGTAATTAGTAACTGTACCTAATTACACTTTGAAAGTAATTTCCCCAACACTGGTGGTAGGAAGAAGATGAACAGATTTTCAACGGAGGGTAATCCGAGGATGGATAATTTTTCACTAACTAGCCCAGTTTATATTTGTTTTTTTATCAGGGAAATGAAAAATATTAGCGTTTTTTATTTTGTCCATTCATTTTGGTGAAATAATGAAACAAAAAATGCTTTTGAAATGCCCACTTTTAATAAGGAATAGGGCCACACACCCCTCTTCTCCATGTCTTAGTTGATGACGTCACGGAATGAAGAGACCCCCATTGGAAATCATTGTAAAGACAATCACTGAAAATATCCTAAAACAGCTATCAATTGGCACCAAAATGTACGTGGACATCTCTACTTCACCATATCACAAGGATTAGCCTCTCCGTGGCTGTTTTAAGAGAAATGAACAGCCTCTCTGCAGCTGTCACGTCTGTCTATTTTTTCACCAGTCACCAACATACGCAAACACAATGCGGTCCAAGAGTCTTTAGTCAAGCTGAATTGTTCATACATTGTTATATAGTCAATTGAAATGGATAAGGGTTCATTTAACTTACATTTCCCTTGAAGTCCAAGTCTGGGGTAGCACCTTCGCCGCCTCTACAAAAAGGAGGTGGTTTAAACGGCCACACTCAGCTGAAGAGTCGGCCTCCTAGCTGGAAATACAGTGCTGCTTATCTTTCCAACAAGCCGACCTCTGGCCGTTGTGTTTGTAAATTTCCATTTTTAGAAATTAACCTTATTGTCTTTGATTTTCTTCTCATTTGCATTCTGCAATATGTCCAGGGTGTGTTCAAAGACCACGCAGTCGTAAAAGGGGAGGCCAAAATACAACTGTGGAAGCCAAGGGACGACAATGCGAGAAAAACTGCTCCTCTTAGGAAAAAAGTTATTTTGAGCCTTCTGTAGTACACGCCCGCACATAAAACAAAGCATTTATTTATTGGGTTATTGGTTTATTATTTATTCATCGCTCATTTTATTTATTATTTATTATTTATGGTTTGTGCCTTCTTGTTTTTGTTTTGTGTCGCCTACTTGTATGTCTCGTCACCGTGGGATGGAGGAAACGGAATTTCGGTTTCTTTGTGTGTCTTGACATATGAAGGGATTGACAATAAAGCTGACTTTGACTTTTGACTTTGATACCGACCAAAATGAAGCAGACAACTTTTACGTCCAAAATTTTAGCCTTTTTTAATTTCAAAATAGCATTCTAGTACATTGCAATGTCAATTTGAATTTGGTTAAAAATTCAGCACTGGTCAGTGTACGCAAGACGAGTTAGCAGTCAAACAAAAACATCAGATATACCAAAAATGTAGTGGACTCAAATAATTGGAATCCAAAGAAAATGCATTTCACTCAGAATAATTTTCTTATTTGTGTTCTTTTCATTCAAGGTTTCTGTGATTCAAGGCTCCAGCCCCTTTGCAAGTGCCTATGATCTCGACAACATCATGAGGCGCTACCAGGGCCGTAACTGTAAGGTTTAAAATAGCTCATGGTTTTGTTCAATACTGCTGATATTTCATGCATAATATGAATTTTGGACCTAGACAGTTTGCAAAAGCTGTCATACTACTGTCAGTGGATGGACCGTTCACAAGTTCAAACTCTACTAGGCAGCAATTGCCTCAGGCTATACATATTCGAGCTGCCAAGATTAGGTGACTGAGCTCAACAATGTGAACAATCAAAATCATTGATCATTGAGTAATTTGATCATTGATTGTTAATGTTGTCAAACGCGCACTTTTTATTAAAGTGTCACCGGCTTCCCATCAAAGGGTTCGATAAGCCGGGGTGAAGGGACTCGTCCGTATCTAACCACCCGAGTTAAATTAATTCTACCAGAATCAATCTAATTTCTATATGACGCCAATCCCTCTCAAGTCATCCGACGCGCGAGCCGAGTAACTCAATTCGAGGCGAGTCGTCGAAATGACCGCGCCATAATGATGGCTCCCTTCGGTTGTTTGATGCTTGTGTTATGTTACGGATATTTTTAGATGTCTTTGTTAAGACCTCAAGGATTCGTTAATTTACTAGAGCGCCCTCGCCCTAGCTGAGCTCAAGATAACTACTTCGAACCAGATCTGACAATTCCTGATGTTAAGGATTAAAGCTGTCTTCACTTTAAAAATAATTGAACGGATTTAAAGAATGACTATGATAGGGAATAAAGACATTTTAAAGTTGTAATTACCGCATATAAAACCATGCTCAACATAGTTAATACGAAATAATCGATACCGAATTAAGGCTTAAGAAGAGATTTAATGAATAAGCAAGAAAAAGAATTACAAGTCGAAAAAACAAAATAAATAATAAAAAAAAGACTCACCCACTCAGAACAAAAGAGGAGACTAAAGGTCTAAAATCCTATTTGGTTGAACAAGTCGAGTGATCGGCTCTCCTTTGTTCCAAAATCCGAATTCTGTTTAAAAAAGAGGAAAGGTCTGGCCGTGAGGAGCATAGCCAAAAAAGTAAAATTGGCGTCTTCCCCTTTCTGCCCGGAGCGGCTGTCTCCTCTGCCTTCCTCGAAGCTTAAAATTTTACAAAGTCCAATTCGAAGACTCTGGAAATTCATCTTAGTAGATTTTGGTTCAATCTCAAAAAGAATGAAGAATCCATCTTCGTTCTTTTACTCCGGGCAGCGTCACGGCCATCGCCCTGACTAGGCCCACTCTGTGTCCGGGCAACATATTTATAGGCTTCTGGCATTACCTCATCGGAATATGTAGGTGCACCACTGGTTGTCTTGGCAACCTTGCTTCAAGCAGCAACCACTGCGCCTGACCGCAGTCCGTCACCGGATGCAGATGTTTCCTGTTTTGCTCGTTCTTTCTTTCACTATTAGCCCTTAATGTCTCCTCTCAACTTAATACATTCAGGTATGGATGGAACACCGATGTTAAATACAGGTTGGACAAAACATTGCAACATGAATCACATATATCTTGTCTAATAAAGATCAATTTCAACACATAATAGTACTTAACACAATAATGGGTTCCTCCAACTTAAACACATATATTGATATTGCTCAAGTTGTTACATCTTAAAATTACGGCATAGCAAACTCATATTCCAAAATTGTGCGTTGCTACGTGTTTGAACTGGTCGTGTCCTCCCAATTGCTAACAATTTAATTTATTAGATTTGTTCATTTCCATCAGGTCACCCATATGTCAAGCTTTAACACCATCTCCTGGTGAAATTTTGAACTACTACATGTTTTGGGATAGCCAATGTGCCTGGGCCAAATTCAATACCTAATTTTACACCATCTCGTACCACCATGCCACTTGACAATGTATTTATTTGGTGCTTCATGATCTTAGGCTATACATACTCGCGCTGCCAAAATTAGGAGATTGAGCACAACGATGTGGACAATCAAAATAATTGACAATTAATTTGATCATCGACGTGTTGTTAATTAATGTACCGTAATTTCTGGACTATAAGCCGCACCTGATTATAAGCCGCACCAGCAAAGATTCGAGGCAGATTTTGGTTTTTTTCATGAATAAGCCGCACCGTACTAAAAGCTGCATGTGCGTGGGAGTTATTTACAAAGAAAGACGGTACACAGAAAGCCTAAATAAAGTTTTAATTACATTTACATTTCTTTCCAAACACTGCCTGTGACGCGGCAGTAATACCGCAGCAACACGGAAATAACAGCTCTAATAGGGCTGGATAAAAGACATACCGGTAAAAGTCACTGAGACGCGGTGGTAACAAAGCAGCAATGCGGTAGCACAACACTAACTGGACTGGTGAAAAAAAATACCAGTAAAAGTCACTGCTTCCTCCTGTGCACTGAAATCATCGGTCTTCCTCCTTAGTGTCTGATTGTAATACTTGATACTTCGCCACACACTTTCTCAGTCTCTCTTTTGTTGTCACTTTTATGCATTTCTTCTCGCATTTTCCATGATGAGGGTCTGTTCATGCTAATTTTATTCATGCACAAAGAGCTAAGTTACATTAAACGCTACACGTATAGCTCCAGAGTAGACGTGACCAGGAAATAAATAAAGAAAAGGGTGACGCAACAAGATGCCATCAACAATAGCCCATTGCCCCCAAGTGACTGGAAGAAACCTCTACAATGCATGAGCAGCTGTAGTTCCTACATTAAGAGCCAAATCGACTGCCTTTAACTTAAAAGCGGCATCACATGCATTTATTTTGTCCCCCATAATGAGGGTTTGTGTATAAAAGCTTCCTTTCTTCAGTAATGTCCCTCTTGATCTCGTTCTGTCTCTTCTTTGTGTGAATTATATGGCACTATTTGCCTGGCGGATGGACATGCGATCAACACACCACTCTTCTCCCCAGTGACCGTGTCACATATCCCTCCGCCCAGCAAAGCGGTGCCGCACAACAGCTGTCCACAGCCTTTTTTACGAGTGATCAAGTCATCACAAAAATCACGAAAAATCCATAGATAGGCCGCACCGGACGACAAGCCGCAGGGTTCAAAACTTGAGCAAAAAGTAGCGGCTTATAGTCCGGAAATTACGGTATGTATTTGGTGATTTATGATCTTGAAACTGCCTCAACTTGTGCTTCCGCCGCTGTCTATGAGCAGTCATGACGCACATACACAGTAATAGTAATCCAGGTCGTCCGTGATGTAACCAAAAACATTGTGGGTAATGCAACATCATGGCTAACCCCTGTTAGCAACAGAGTCCGGGGCGCATTTGAGCAAAAATACTTGCTGTAATACGATGCAAACATCCGAGGTGGTGGTTCGATGGCAGAGTTCACTCTTTCAGTCATTCATTTTTCTGACTCTCTAGCCCAGACATAGGCAAACTACGGCCCACGGGCCACATCCAGCTCACG
The DNA here is from genome assembly GCF_901709675.1 of Syngnathus acus. Classification (NCBI taxonomy): domain Eukaryota; kingdom Metazoa; phylum Chordata; class Actinopteri; order Syngnathiformes; family Syngnathidae; genus Syngnathus; species Syngnathus acus. The sequence goes on from NC_051092.1 coordinate 17,074,578, forward strand.
GGGCCGTTTAATCCGGCCCGCCAAACCTGAATAAATTGTATTATTACATTTTTTTGGGGTCATTCTCCCTGCAATGACTGTTTCCGCAGTAGATGGAGAAACGCCCGCCCGCGCATTTACTCCAGGAAGCCGTGTCAGAAAGCTTGGTGCACACTCACAAGTGCGTGTACGTACTCAGTAGTACGGACCCGGCGCACTCCGCGCTCTATTTCTATCGGTGCCGAATTTCGAGTGTGGGCTGTGACGTTACCATTCCCGTAATTCACGCGCTGAGCTTTCAGATACAGTTTTACGCCAAAGCCACCCACAAACCTTCCCCTGGAATCCTTCTATCAAAATGAGTGGCCCAAGGAAAAGAAAAGTGGACACTGAGTGCCGAGTGTTTAAAAAAAGAGTTTGACAACAAAATATTTTTTTGCTGAAGTCCGATCCATACCGGTTTGTCTAATATGCAAAGAAACGGTTGCAAGGAGTACAATATTAGCCGTCACTTTGCTACGAAGCATGCTAACTACGATAGCAGTCAACACATGAACGGGCGGCTACAGTGGAGAGGTTGACATCTAATTTGAAGACTCAGCAAAACGTTTTTCTCGACAAACTCCAGATCAAAAGTCAAGTACAGGGGCAGGTTTTTGATGCACCACCTACGTATTTTCGACTAATCTTAACTTTTAAAGTTTTTAAGGCCGACTTTAAGGAAGTGTTTCCCATTTCCTCACCTCTGTCACCAGGTGTTTGTGAGTTAAAGTTCTGCTCTGATTTTCAGATACCTGTCACCGTGTTGCTGTTTTGATTTCTTTATTAGTAATTTCTTTATTAGTACTTTATTTAGATGTATTCTTTCACTGATTCTGACATTCTGGCAGGGTTTTCTTTGCTTGGAATGGATTAAATCTTTTCCATTATTTGTTATGGGAAAACTTGATTCGGAATTGGAACGATTCACTTCTCGAACAGCCTTCTGGAACGGATTGTGGTCAAAAACCGAGGCTCCACTGTATTTACTTTTGACTCACAGGCCTGCGTGAAGAATCGCTGTTGTGATGCCAGTTCAGCTTGGAGCTGTTTCACTTTATCAGCACGGTAACTCCCTGTTAGCTTGTCGTGTGTGTTAGCATATTTAGTATGTTAGTGTCTCTTTAAATTTAAATCCTTAAACAAAGCAACCGTCTCTTTACAAATTAGACAAACACAATTGCCTTGATTTTCAATGAAGTATTGTAATTCCCATCTCTCTTGAAAGCGACGGCCCTCAATGTCAACTTTCCTCTTTTTTTTTCAGTCGGCATGGCAGAAATGAGCGGAGAGGTGTTCGCTGCACGGATGCAGACTGATATTATTAAAGTGGTGCTGCCACCTTTTGGTAAAAGGAGGAATTATAGTTTCAAGTTTCATGATTTTTTACTCAGTTTAACAGTGCAGACGGGCCATATAAGACCAAAGCTGCGGGCCGTATGAAGTCTGACCGGGGGCCGGATTTGCCCCGCGGGCCGGACTTTGGACATGCCTGATTTAAGATCTGACTTCAAGGTTCTTCTATTAACCAATAAATCACTGCATGGCTTAGCGCCTTTGTATCCCGTCGACCTAGTTGTTCCTTACATTCCGTCCCGTAACCTCCGCTCGCAAAACGCTAGTCTTTTAGTGAGCCCGAGGGCCAAAAAGAAGTCTGCAGGGTCTAGAGCAGGGGTGGGCAAACTTTTTGATTTGCGGGCCAAATTGGGTTCTGAATTTTGACCGGGCGGCCGAACCAGGAGCAGATGGATGTAGTGTTTGTGTGACATAATATAAACGACATGTAAAGGTCATAGCATAAAAGGTTTTGGCCTTTAGTAGGTAGTAAAGCATGGATATTCACAAAAAGCTTTTTGAAAACAAATGCATTTATTAACAGCATTAAAAAAATATTTCACCTCAAACTACTATCAGTGATTCTCATTAAATATGACACTGTTATTATGAATAACAGTTTCCATCACTTCAGCGCCTGCAGGTCAGATTCATGAAAGATGTTTATCTTATGAGGCGAAATCACATCAAACGGCAAACATTCTTACCAAATACATCATCTTGAAGAATCAGTGAAAGAATATACAGTGCCTTGCGAAAGTATTCGGCCCCCTTGAACCTTTCAACATTTCGCGACATTTCAGGCTTCAAACATAAAGATATAAAAGTTTAATTTTTTGTCAAGAATCAACAAGTGGGACACAATCGTGAAGTGGAACAAAATTTATTGGATAATTTAAACTTTTTTAACAAATAAAAAACTGAAAAGTGGGGCGTGCAATATTATTCGGCCCCCTTGCGCTAATACTTTGTAGCGCCACCTTTTGCTGCAATTACAGCTGCAAGTCGCTTGGGGTATGTCTCTATCAGTTTTGCACATCGAGAGACTGGAATTCTTGCCCATTCTTCCTTGCAAAACAGCTCGAGCTCAGGGAGGTTGGATGGAGAGCGTTTGTGAACAGCAGTCTTCAGCTCTTTCCACAGATTCTCGATTGGATTCAGGTCTGGACTTTAACTTGGCCATTCTAACACCTGGATACGTCTATTTGTGAACCATTCCATTGTAGATTTGGCTTTATGTTTTGGATCATTGTCCTGTTGGAAGATAGATCTCCGTCCCAGTCTCAGGTCTTTTGCAGACTCCAACAGGGTTTCTTCCAGAATGGTCCTGTATTTGGCTCCATCCATCTTCCCATCAATTTTAGCCATCTTCCCTGTCCCTGCTGAAGAAAAGCAGACCCAAACCATGATGCTGCCACCATGTTTGACAGTGGGGATGGTGTGTTCAGGGTGATGAGCTGTGTTGCTTTTACGCCAAACATATCGTTTTGCACTGTGGCCAAAAAGTTCGATTTTGGTTTCATCTGACCAGAGCACCTTCTTCCACATGTTTGGTGTGTCTCCCAGGTGGCTTGTGGCAAACTTTAAACGAGACTTTTTATGGATATCTTTGAGAAATGGCTTTCTTCTTGCCACTCTTCCATAAAGGCCAGATTTGTGCAGTGCACGACTGATTGTTGTCCTATGGACAGACTCTCCCACCTCAGCTGTAGTTATCTGCAGTTCATCCAGAGTGATCATGGGCCTCTTGGCTGCATCTCTGATCAGTCTTCTTCTTGTTTGAGATGAAAGTTTGGAGGGACGGCCGGCTCACTGAGCTCGAGCTGTTTTGCAAGGAAGAATGGGCAAGAATTCCAGTCTCTCGATGTGCAAAACTGATAGAGACATACCCCAAGCGACTTGCAGCTGTAATTGCAGCAAAAGGTGGCGCTACAAAGTATTAGCGCAAGGAGGCCGAATAATATTGCACGCCCCACTTTTCAGTTTTTTATTTGTTAAAAAAGTTTAAATTATCCAATAAATTTCGTTCCACTTCACGATTATGTTCCACTTGCTGTTGATTCTTGACAAAAAATTAAAATTTTATATCTTTATGTTTGAAGCCTGAAATGTGGCGAAATGTTGAAAGGTTCAAGGGGGCCGAATACTTTCGCAAGGCACTGTATCTAAATAAAGTAATAAAGAAATCAAAACAGCAACACGCAGACGCATCTCTGAAAATCAGAGCAAAGCTTTAACTCACAAACACCTGGTGACAGAGGTGAGGAAACGGGAAACACTTCCTTAAAGTTGGCCTTAAGAACTTTAAAAGTTTAGATTAGTCGCAAACAGGTGGTGCATAAATGTCCTGGAGCATCCTGCATTGTTTGAAAATGAGAATGGTCGCTAGTTTCAATCCCTGCTATTTGTACAAATTATTTTCAAAATGCATTTTATTTTACAACAAACTAGAGAAACTCCCCTTCATTGTCAGTGGGAACAGTGTTGTTGGTCTCCCTTTTTTGCTTGTGCATCATAGTCTGGATTAAAATGTGTTGTTGCAATTCTTAGGATCGAGCTGAGGTGTTGGTCCGTTAACCTAGATCTGTGACGGGCTTTGTTGATGATCATGTGGCTGGACGTCTGCTCACACACGTAGGTCGAGCCAAATTGTCCACTCTTTTTTTAAACACTCGGCACTCAGTGTCCACCTTTCTTTTCCTTGGGCCACTCATTTTAATGGACGGATTCCAGGGGAAGGTGTGTGGGTGGCTTCAATGTAAAACTGTATCTGAAAACTCAGCGCGCGAATTACGAGAATGCTGACGTCACAGCTCACACTCGAAATTCGGCACTGATAGAACATACAGCGTGGAGTGCGCCGGGTCCGTACTACTTACTGAATACGTACACGCACTTGTGAGTGTGCACCGAGCTTTCTAACACAACTTCCGGGAGTAAAGGCGCGGGCGGGCGTTTCCCCATCTACTGGCGAAACACAGTCATTGCAGGAAAAATAACCCCGAAAAATATTTAATAGAATTCATTCAGGTTTGGCGGGCCGGATTAAACAGCCCCGTGGGCCGGATGTGGCCCGCGGGCCGTAGTTTGTCTATTCTAGTCTAGAGCAGGGGTGTCAAACATACGGCCCGCGGGCCGGAACGAGGTTCGATCAGGCCCACATTCGATCAGGCCCGCAGGATAATTTAAAAGTGAAAAAATGCATAAAAGACATGGAATTAATATGTTGAATAATATGCAATTCATGGATTATCCGCTATGGGACACACTGTTTTGATCAGAGTGGAAGACAACATTGTTTTGATCAGAGAGGACAGACCCAACACAGCAGACGGTAGCAATGCGGCAATTGCTGCTTGTTACGACGTTCTTTCTACCCTGGTCTCTACCCCTCCCCTACACCCTCATTAGCCAAAATGTCATTATCCAAACGGAGAAAAGTAGATACGGAGTGTAGAATTTTTAATGAAAAATGGACCACATCCTATTTATTTATACAAATGCACGGAAAACCTTTGTGCTTGGTGTGTTTGCAACAAGTTTCCGTATTGAAGGAATATAATATTCGACGCCACTATGAGACTTTTCACAGCGAAAAATATGACGGCTTGCAAGGACAATTGAGAAGAGATAAAATCAACGAATTGCAGGCGGGTCTGAGGAAACAGCAATCAACTTTCATCCAGAGCGAACAAGTCAGTGAAGCAGCGGTAAAAGCCAGCTAACTAATTGCCAGCGCAATAGCATTAGCATCAAAGCCGTATTCCGATGGTAACTTTGTTAAACAATGCATGATGAAGACGGCTGAACTTGTATGTCCCGAGAAATGACAAGCTTTTGCTAATATTAGCCTGACGAGGAACACTATACCAGAGAGGATTTTGGACCTATCAGCAGATTTAGACAGCCAATTGAAACAGAGTCAAGTCATTGCATTTTCCGTTGCAATTGACGAGAGCACTGACATCACAGACGTGGCACAACTGTCCTTATTTATTTGTGGAGTTGATGACACATTGACTGTTACTGAAGAGTTTCTTGACTTGGTGCCAATGATGGACACCACAACAGTCGAAGACATTTTAGACATTTGTCTAAGGAAATCTGAGGTGTTTCATGAAATGTTTTGTAAAACGAATGTTCATTAAATTTAAACATTTTCCTCATGATCTTGTGCTTCTTTACACTAAAAAAAAGGAAAGACATGATATTTTGGTGATTTATAGCATTTATACCATAGTATAATTTTAACAGTCCGGCCAACTTGACATCTACCGAGGCCGCATGTGGCCCACAATGTGAAATGAGTTTGACACCCCTGGTCTAGAGCATTTTCTATTTGGGCTCCAGAGCTTTGGAATGCCCTACCGATAGATATTAGAACTGCTACCTCAGTAGAAACATTTAAGACGCGATTAAAGACGCATTTTTATGACGTGGTCTTTTTTATTAACCTGTGTTGGCCGATTCGGCTGGAGTTTGTGTTTTCGCTCCCTCCCCCCATCCCCTTGCACCCCTTCTCGGCTGGGGAGGTGGTTAGGTGTCTCTTAGTGACCCTGAGGGCCAAAAAAATGTCTGCAGGGTCTAGAGCATTTTCTATTCGGGCTCCAGAGCTTTGGAATGCCCTACCAATGGATATTAGATCTGCTACCTCAGTAGAAACATTTAAGACACATTTAAAGACATTTCTATGATATGGCCTTTGTCAATCGTGCACTTATCTGATGTAAGTGACCGGCTCTCCGTTTAAAGGGTAAAATTTTGTACTTTAGCCCCTCTGCAGTAACGCAGTCTGTAGGGGAGACGAGAATTGATTTAAGCCGGACGGAAAGAAGATTCGTTCCAAGTCTAACCGTTGTTCAGGTAACTAATCTATTGTTAGATTAATTCCGTCATTTCCGGACGCCAGTCACGCTGAAATCAACGAAACCTGGGTCTACTTTGTCAAGACCCAGGATCTCCTCGATCGCGGCCGTTTCAGCGGCTCTTCTTTCCTATAATGATTGGGGCTTTTGTCAACCGCTCGGAATAGATTTAGCTGTCTTTGTTAAGACTGCAGGAACTCGTTTTACACTAGCGTGCACCCAAGGATTAAAGCTGTCTTCATTTAAAAAAGAACTGAACGGTTTAATGTATGACTATGATAGAGAAACAAAAGAGATTTAAAGCATAAAAGATCAAAATAATCATTAATCGAAATTAAATGATTATAAAGTAGAAATTTAATGAATAAGCAAGAAAGAGAATTAAGAGTTTCAATTGTTTGAACAACTAACAATAATTTCCACTCACCATTCTCCATAGAGTAAAAATTATTCAGTCTCGAAGTTCTCTCGGTTGAAAACTAAAAAATATAGTAAAAAAGGGTAAGAGGCTAGAGGTCTAAAATGCTGTTTGGTGGAAAAGTCGAGTGATCAGTTCTCTTTGTTCCAAAATCTGAATTCTGTTTAAAAGTATAAGTATAGTATAAATTCATTTTAACGGACCTTGGGTTAATCTCAGAAAGAATGAAATCTATCTTTGTCTAATCAGCGTTCTCGACCCGCGGCAGTGGCCGCAGGGGCATACCCCTGACGGAGAGAGCCCACCGGGCGAGAGAGAGCGATGCACGGTAAGTCAAATTTGAAGATAGTATAAATTCATCTTAACGGACTTTGGGTTAATCTCAGAAAGAATTAAATCTATCTTTGTCTAATCGGCATTCTCGACCCACTGCAGTAGCCTGCAGGGGCAAACCCCTGACGGGAGAGCCCACCGGGCGAGAGAGAGCGATGCTCTTTGTCCGAACGAACCTTTTATACCAGTCCAGTTCGTGGGTGCTATGCCTGCTTGGTCACGTACCAGTTTTTTTCCCAAAACGTCATACATTGGCCTCAGATGACCCAAATGCTTCCAAAATAGACTGCACCTGCATCTCGGCCGGTCTCAACCGGATTCAACCAGATGAGGTGACCATGTTCTCACGGAAGTAACAATTTTCTCAGGGATGCTTCATCCTGTTTCCCACTCCCAAATCTTGTCAACTGTCTGTCAACGTGACATTTGCAAATGTTTTCTCTCTGACTTGTGTTCCATCAAACAGCATTTTGTTTAGGCTTCAACTGGATGAACGTGACCGATGTCACTCATGTGTGGGATCTGTCTTCCACCACTTAGTATCACCATTAACCCTTTTCGCCTCCTTGTCTTCGCTCACATTTATACATTCATATGTAAATGGAACATCAATATTACATACATGTTTGATACTGATTAAACATCGTGACAATAATAACACATATTTTCACAATAGTCAATTTAACACAATCATAACTATGATCTTGGATTCTCCTAGTTAGCAGATTAAAACACTCAAGCATCTTCAAAACGTATTTTGACAAGCTGGTGACCTCTAAGTCAAGCTCAAGCGTGGGATTGCAATCTTCCACCCACGGTATCACTGTCAATCCGAATTCTGTTTAAAAGAACAGGCTGGCCTAAAGAATGGAGATGACGACGCCCTAAAAATGGCTCCTCTCTCCTGCACCGAGGTCTGTATCTCCTAGCCTGTCTTTAAGCTTACAATCTGACTCAGTCCAATTTGAAGATAGTATAAATTCATCTTAACGGAGCTTGGGTTAATCTCAGAAAGAATGAAATCTATCTTTGTCTAATCGGCATTCTCGACCCACTGCAGTAGCCTGCAGGGGCAAACCCCTGACGGGAGAGCCCACTGGGCGAGAGAGAGCGATGCTCTTTGCTCAACTGTCCGTCAACGTGACTTTTGCAAATGTTTTTTCTCTGACTTGTGTTCCGTCAAAGAGCATTTTGTTTGGAACTCAACTGGATGAACGTGACCTCGGGTCACGCTCATGTGTGGGATCTCAGTCTTCCACCACTTAGTATCACCATTAACCCCTTCCGCCTCCTTGTCTTCGCTCACATTTATACATTCATGTGTAAATGGAACATCAATATTACATACATGTTTGATATTGATTAAACATCGTGACAATAATAACACATACTTTCACAATAGTCAATTTAACACAATCATAACTATGATCGTGGATTCTCCTAGTTAGCAGATTACAACACTCAAGCATCTTCAAAACGTATTATGACAAGCTCAAGCGTGGGATTGCAGTCTTCCACCCACGGTATCACTGTCAACCCCTTGGCCTTACTCAACTCTTAATACATTCATGTGTAAATGAAACATCAGTGCTATGATGCTACTCAAGTTGCTACTAACTATACAATATTGCAAAGCAGAATAAAATAAAGTATATTGCAGCTTACTCTAACTGTGATTAACATGTCTCATTCTCATCCCTAACGATGAGCATGGGCTTCTCTAGTTAGCAAATTAAAATATTAAAGCAGTTTCAAAGTATATTATAGCAAAACAAAATAATATAACATAATCCAAAATTGTGTGTTGCTGTGCCTCAGAACAAGTCTTCATCTAATTGATGACTTTTTAAACTATTAATTTACTATGTTAGGTCAATCTGACTTTGGCACCATCTTCTGGTGAAATTTGGAATGGGAATGGAATTACTGGTTCAACCAACAAATTACCCTTTACCAATTTAACAATAGTTAATTTTGAAGAACTAACATTTAAGTAACCCCTACTCAGGCCCCCTTCTTCAGGTCTTCCATGTCAAGCTTTGAAATTTGGAATTTCATTTTAGCCAATTCGTCTGGGCCAAATCCAATACACACTCACGCACCATCCCTTACCATCCTATCCACCGTGTAACTCGACACCTTTAATTAACCTGTAGTGGCTGTTTCGGCTGGAGTTTGTGTTTTCGCTCCCTCCCCCCATCCCCTCCCACCCCTCCCCAGCCGGGGAGGTGGTTAGGTGACACCCAAGCTGACAGCGGGCTGTCTGGATTCTCGTGGACCATTTAAGATGAGGGAACAGCAGCGGATTATCCTCCTCGAAGACACTACCAGGACAATCGAGGGCACCTCCTGCAGCTCTTTGCTTTGACTTGGACATCCACTTTTTCTTTGATTTTTTATAGTATGTATTTTATGTGCCCTCTCTGTATCCATTGCAGCCTGGTGATCCTGAAAGGGGGATCCTCCCATCTGTGGTCCCTTCTCAAGGTTTCTCATTTTTCCCCCAGTAGGGGTTTTCTGAGTTTTTCCTTGCCCTCCTGGGAGTTTTAGATCAGGGCATGTTTAAGAATAATTGTAAATGTTTGTACATGTGAAGCCCTTTGAGACTTGCTTGTGATTTAGGGCTACATATATAAATAAACTTGACTTGACTTGTTTTTTTTTTATTAAATATTAAAATATGACTTGGGCAATTTTACCATGTGGCTGACGATATGAACGTGTAAATTATGCTTGTCCTTGAGTGATTGTATAAGTGTAGGCTCCAATCACTCCATTGGATCAGCAGAGTTTGAGAACTGACTGGAGGGGTGCTGGTCAGTGGGGATCAATGCAATTTGTAACTCAAATGTCCAGTCAAAAGGATGATCACCATAAAACAAAATTGAGAAGGGGAAGCTTGCAGCTGCAGCAGAAGGTTCCAAGTATTGTAGTGCAAGATTTGTTATATAAGTTTTATGTTTTATGCGTACAAATGTTCTTTATATGTTTATATCGATTGTATATTTATTGTATGAAATTGTTCTTTAAAATTATTTTTTAACTCAACATTTTATTTCAGTGACCACGGTACTTTCCTGTCCCACACTGGTGTGGACTACTGGACGGGCTGCTGGTTCTCCTTTCCATCTTATTGCAGACATTCACTACCCTATGGAGGTCATTAGATATCCTTTCATAAATAGTATACTTGATCTAAGTTTTTTTTTATTCTTATGCAATTACCATCAAATCTGTTTGTTTCACAGCATTATACAAAATTAATTTATAATGTGTGAACGTGTGCATAGTCATTACTTCTTTAACTGTTTGCCTTCACCTATTATCCTGGCTTCTGGGAAACCATCAAGTTTGCCTGGATCCAGTATGTCAGCATTCTTCTGATCTTTCTCTGGGTCTTTGAACGAATCCAGACATTTGTTTTTCAGAACCATGTTTTAACCACTGTACCCATAAGTATTGAAAAACCTCACCAGCCTTGATAATGTGTGACAGTAATCATTTCATTAAATTAGTGAAATTAATGCATGTGGGGTAAGTACTGTTCTGGGGCTAAATAAGGACTAAAAAAAAAAAGTCAAAAAAACTAGTGTGTTTAATATTGATTAAATAATATATCTGATATCTGCAGCATTTTCCCCCCGTTCCTTTTAAAGAATAACTAGTTTTGTTTAGAGAAGGCACCACGACAAATAAAAACTATATTCTGCCTCCCGTCATACAACACATTGTGGTTGCATCCATCCTGTAATTTAACGAGATTTTGCAGAAAATTGTTTCAAACAAAGAATCAGCTAAACTTTTTTGCAAACACTTTTGAAAAAAACATCCATCCATTTTCTGAACCGCATTATCCTTACGGGGGTTGCTGGTGTGCTGGAACCTTTCCCAGTAGTCTTTGGACAGTAGGCAAGGTACACCCTGAAATGGCCACCACCCAATCTCGCAGACAAACAACCATTCACATTCATATTCACTCTTATGGGCAATTTGAAGCGGTCAGTTGTCCTGCCATGCATGCTTTTGTAATGATGGAGGAAACCGCAGTACCTTGCACTTGTGAACTGTGAGGCGGACGTGCTAACCAGGGTGCTGAAAACCTCCATAGCTGAAACAAAGTTCTCTACGTGTCAAAGTAAAGTCAAATTTATTTATAAAGCCCTTAATGACAAAATAGTCTCACCGTTGACAAATATTGAGGACATTCCCTGATCTTAACCCCACAGGAGGGCAAGGAATACTAAAAAAATTCCGCCGGGAATAAAGAAAAAAAACATTGGGAAAGGGCCGCAGATGGGAAGAATCCTCCTCCCATTATGACCAGCCTGGAGCTCGAATTGAAAATACTGTAGAACCTGCAGATCTTTTGTTTTTGCTCTCCCGATCACTAAAAGACCAGCGTATTTTGAACTAAGGTTCCGGAAAAGAGCATATGGTACTAAAACCATCAATTATATCCATTTGAGGGTGCTGCTATTTCGCCCTGCACTGACCCCGTGGTGGCGACTGAGACTGAATAGGGCTCACTATGTCAATTTCAGTCTTAAGCAGGAGTCTGTTGGGAAATATGTCAAATATTATCATTAGATTCTATGTATCTAAGTGTGGAAGATCTTCCAGTATGTGACAGTTCGACCTTGTGCTCATGACTTGGGAGCGTGTGGCTGGCTAAGGAGCACATGACTGGAGTCATGAGTCGCGTCAAACAATAAACTCCTTGGTTAGCTAGTCATGAGTAGATCATGAGATGGCTGAAGCAGAGAAATGTCTTGGTTTAAGTAAAATCATGAGTGCGCCATGAGACGTATGCATCCCATGCGCACCAAGACTACGTCTTTGATAAACTAAAGTCATGAGACGACCATACTGCTCTTTTAAAAGTTAAAGTCCCAATGATCGTCACACACACACCTGGGTGTGGTGAAATTTGTCCTCTGCATTTAACCCATCCCCGTGTGATTTTAATCCATCCCCTGGGGGAGAGGGGAGCAGTGAGCAGCAGCAGTGCCGCGCTCGGGAATCGGTTGGTGATCTAACCCCCCAATTCCAACCCTTAATGCTGAGTGCCAAGCAGGGAGGCAATGGGTCCCATTTTTATAGTCTTTGGTATGACCCGGCCGGGGTTTGAACCCACAACCTTCCAGTCTCAGGGCGGACACTCTACCACTAGGCCACTGAGCAACAATAACATCCCTGTTTTATTGAAGTCGTCAGAGTATCATGAGATGTCCCGTACTGTTTAAGAAGCTATGCATTTGTGTAAACTCCACCCATTAAGATGTTGACGACTTGAACTCAATAAAAGGCAGAGCTAACTCTAGGGAGAGCGCGTTTCGGGCCACACATCCTGTGTGTGTGTCTCGGGCGCCCTCCTGCAGGAGTCGTTGGCCTGATGAAGACAACTCTAGGTCTGACGAAATTCTTTGTGTAAAATGTTGATGAACCCAACATTTCTTGGGGGATCGTCCAGGATCCCAAGAAATCTGCTCGCTAATTCGAGTGGTGTTGAAGACGCCGAAATCTGTGCATGGCTGGAAAAAAGCCCTGGGGAGCGACCTTCATCCACCAGGCCGGCGAAGTCCAGTTCAGCTCCTCTCGGCGGCGACGATTGACGGGAATCTTCGGAGAAGTCTTTCGCAGACCCGGTAAGTCTCTTCATTGGCGACGTGTTGGGGTTTTTAGTCCACGGAAAAGAGGGTCCCTGGTAAGGACGGCAGAGTCCTTGGTAATGAATTCCGAGGTACTGGAATTCGGTCTACAGATGTAACTTGTAGACGTAAAAACACCTCGTTGTGTTGAAAAACTCCGCGGGAAACACGTGTGAATGTGTGTGGATGGTAACACATCACTTGATATTGTGTTGCATGTAACATAGTGGGAAGAAATAATGAATTTCTGTGGAAGCACAGGCCAGAATTCCTCACCAGGAAACTGGTCGAAAAAGGAATTACCACAGGAAGTCATTATCCATCCATCCATCCATCCATCTTCTTCCGCTTATCCAGGGTCGGGTCGCGGGGGCAGCAGCACCCCTGAATAGACCTTACCAGGGAGGCTGAGGAGTGTGATTCCCCTGTAATTTGAACACACCCTCCGGCCACCCTTCTTAAAGAGGGGAACCACCACCCCAGTCTGCCAATCCAGAGGCACCGTCCCCAATGCCCACGCAATGCTCTAGAGGCGTGTCAGCCATGACAGCCCCACAACATCCAGGGCCTTTAAAAACTCTTCCGGTTTGCCACGTAGAGCGTCTCGTAGAGTGTCACGTAGAGCGTCACGTAGAGCGTCACGTAGAGCGTCACGTAGAGCGCCGCGGCGTCACTAGATAGACGATCTGCATTCCTACATTTGTATATTCTTTTCTAGTTTTTCCTAGCTTTTTAAATTTTTTACTCCACTCGGATTCGCTCACTCGTCGCCTCATGAAACCACGTGTCGGGTCAGAAAACTCGGGGTTATGGTTGAGATGCAGTCACATTTCCCATTACCTATCTGTGGTCTAATCTGGTGACGGGGTTTGAGTTTTTCCTTGCTTTTTCTTTTTTACTCCACTTTTGAGAGTTTGCTTTTGTTGAAAGTCGCGGCTCGTCAATCCCTGCCATTTCGACCACGTCACTGTTCGGCTCTCGACGGAGGCTTCATGGCTGTTTGTCTACTGTCTACCGTCGATCATTGGACACATAAGTATGGCGGCGGATCAAGAGGTTTGTACGGCTTCGTGCACCAACTGCACCCTTCTCTTAGAGAGGTTGTCCCTGCTAGAGGGACACGGATGAGAAAGAAAAACATAGCGATGACTTGTGATTTCACCAGAAAGTTGAGTCGGCATCGAGTATTTGTCTCTGGCCCCCTGCCTGCGAGAGGCACTGATGAGAGGTTTAGTAGATTAGTCTCCCTTAATCGATGGATGGCTGGTTTCTGTAAGAAGCAGGGACTGTATTTTATAGATAACTGGTCCTCCTTCTGGGGCTGCCCCGACCTGCTGAGGAAGGACGGCCTTCATCCTAACCGTGAAGGTGCCTTCACTCTTTCAAGGAATATAGATTTCTGTTTGAGCCATTCATGACAGGTCACTTTAGAGCAGGCCGGGTCACAGGTGACTAGGCCACCTGTTAGGATGGGTTTGGAGTCAGTTAAGTTAAAGTTAACTAGCGCTAGGCTAGATTCCCAGCATACACATAGTCCCTTGTGTAGACTAGAGCGTCACAATTTGAATAGTGCTACAGTATACATTGAAACACTTTCTACTGAGGTAGTAGACAAATCCAATCACTCAACCCTGACCGGTCTCGTTGATGGAACGGCGCCTATTCCAGATAATATTACATGTTTGCCGAATATTAACTATCAAATTTCTATGGTCGTATGTACCCGCCGCGCTAATAAACATTTTAGAGGTAATGTTGGGCCTAGAGAACACAATCGTATTCGTATTCCGTTTAAAAATCCTCCGATCGATACAAACCCTGATCTACCGATTAGACTCAAACTCGGTTTTATGAATATTAGATCACTTCATTCGAAACCAGTACTCGTTAATGACCTCATCACAGAACATAATCTAAACATTTTTGGTCTTTGCGAGAACTGATTAAAACCTAATGAACTGCTGCCGCCTAATGAGGCCTCGCCTCCAAATTTTGTGAGCTCACATGTGGCGTGTCCTCAAAAAAAGGGTGGGGGTGTCGCCCTCATCTCTAATTCCGATCTTAGATTTAGGCGTCGTTCGATTAACGTATTTAAAACATTTGAAGTTCTCACTGTCCGATACACCGCTATACCGTCATTTTATCTTGCTGTTATTTACCATCCACCCAGGGCTTACTCTGGCTTCCTGGATGAATTTTCAGAATTCGTGGCTGATCCAGTGACAAATGCGGATAATATAATAATTATGGGCGATTTCAATATCCACATGAATTTACCGTCAGAGCCACTTACTTCGACATTTCAGACTTTAACTGATACGTTTGGTTTTACGCAAGCCGTACAGGCAGCAACGCATAAGAATGTAAATACCTTAGATCTGGTATTATCCCGAGGACTGGCAACCTCAACTATAATAGTACTGCCATACACTACTGTTAAGTCTGATCATTACTTAATAAAATTTGAAATTTTAGTTCTTTGTCAAAGACAAGAGTGCAATCAGAATTACAGCAGCCGTAATATTAACTCCGTAACTGCGACTGCGTTATCTGAGAGACTGTCGCCGGCAACTGCCATATTTCCCGCATATATCGGCTCTATTGATAATCATACAAATGAATTCAATGCGACATTGTTAAATGCCATCGACTCTGTAGCGCCGCTACGTCTGAAAACTCGCCGTAGAATGCCTACTCCGTGGTTCACAGATGAAACACTTAAGCAATTATGTAGAAAGCATGAGTGCAAATGGCGTTTAACCAAACTTGAGGTTTTCCATCAGGCATGACGTGACAGCCTCCTGAAATATAAAGATGCGCATATCTTAGCAAAAACTAATTATTTCTCGCAAGTTATTAATCTCAATAAAATCAATCCTAAATACTTATTTGATACAGTGGCAAAGCCAACACTACGCCAGCCGACCTCCGATAACTCCTTCCACTCAGCTGACGAATTTTTCGCTCGAAAGATTGAATCCATTAGGGATGAGATCAAGATGACCATTCAAATCGCTCAGTCGAGACCGCCGATTACCGGCGCTGACGATCATGCAATAACCCTCTCAAATTTTAAAAGCGTGTCCCTTGAAAGGCTTACACAATTGGTTAGTGCGGCTAAACAAACAACTTCCAGACAAACGTTTTGAAGAAATTTTTCAAATTTTGGGACCGTCCATCTTAAATATAATTAATCTGTCTGTCTCCTCTGGGATAGTGCCAACAGCCTTTAAAACCGCTGTCATTAAACCGCTACTTAAGCGACCAAATCTTGACCCGGACTGTCTCAGTAATTATAGGTCAGTTTCAAATCTCCCATTCATAGCAAAACTTCTTGGAAAAAGTAGTAGCGCAGCAGCTTATTGATTACATGGTCGCCAATAATCGATATGAATCTTTTCAGTCTGGCTTTAGAGCTAATCATTCCACCGAGACAGCACCGGACCACGGCACATGCCAAGATGGCGGCGCACGCAGTTGCAGTGGCTCAGTGCTCTCCCGATCTACGCATTGTTTGTTTTTGTTAGTGTTTGTACCCACTGTATGTCGATCATACACCACCTACAACCAGCAGGAGCTCCTCAGGATAGGAGTTTGCTGCGAGTTGAGTGTCACAGCGGAGTTTCACCGCTCGCAAAACACACCGGAGGATATCATCAGGCGCCCCGGCTCCCCTTGGATCACCATCCCCGCTGGGAGGAAGCAAAGGCAGCGCAGGGAGAGGAGGCAAAAACAAGGCTGCAGGGCCGGCGCGCTAACCAGGCTACGGAAGCGGCCGTTCAAACCACCGCTCCCTAGCCTGTTTCTCACCAACGCCATGTCTCTCGCTAACAAGATGGATGAACTAAGGCTACAGATGTCTGCGAACCGGACCGCGAAGGACTGCTGCATGGTGCTGATCACGGAAACCTGGCTTCATCCACTCATACCGTGGTGTAGCCTGCTATCGAGCTAGCAGGCTACACCACACAGCGTCATGACAGGACTGAGAACTCCGGCAAGAGCAAGGGGGGGGGGGGGGGGGGCTCTGTATGTACGTCAATAACAACTGGTGTACTAATATGGTGACCGTAGACCAGGGGTGTCCAAACTACGGCCCGCGGGCCAACTGCGGCCCGCGGTCCAGTTTTTATTGGCCCGCAGCAAAGAAGAAGTACTGGGCAGTACGAGTTAGCGGAAATATGCTAATTCGCGATCGTGCTAACACGCGCAAACGGACCTCTAAAGGAAATTAAACGAACATTTGGAGCAATACTACATTGTCCTAAAGGTTAGTTTGTAAAGAGACGGTTGCCTTGCTTAAGGATTTCAACTTAAAGAGACACTATCAGACTAAACATGCGAACACAAACGACCAGCTAACAGGGAGTGACCGCGCTGATAAAGTGAAGCAGCTCCAAGCTGAACTGGCATCACAACAGCGGTTCTTCACACGGGACTGTGAGTCAAAAATAAATATTACTAAAGCAAGCTACGAAGTGGCCATGTTAAGACTGTTGATGTTATGGACCTGTAAACCTGACACAAACTATTATTTTCTGAAAGATAATGTAAATGACAAGAGCAAAATTCACTAGTTTTAAGTTTTAATAATAACAGACAACATTGCATTACTTATAACTCCCGTTTAAAATGTTCATGAGGCAAAAGTAATTTTAAACTCATGTAAATTTAAGGTATTTCATACAGTTTGTTCAATGTAATCTGACTCTTCAGATATGAATGAAAGGCAGAATTTGTGTTTTTAGAGTTGTTCACATCTGCCTGAGTGACTCATATTTGGTTATTTTGTCATTTGAAAAATAAAGACAATTGTGACAATGAAATTTGTTTTATAACAGTGTGTATTTGCATGACATTTTTGTGGTTAAAAAATGTCCGAAAAAACTATTGGCCCCCGGGCCCCTTCACTTGATCAAATCTGGCCCTCCTTGCAAAAGGTTTGGACACCCCTGCTGTAGACAGTCACTGCTGCCCGGACCTGGAGTATGTGACTATTAAATGCAGGCCCTTCCCTCGTGAATTTACCGTAGTCGTGACGACTGTTGTCTACATACCTCCGGAGGCTAATGCTAAGCTGGCTATTGGACTACTACATGGCAGTATTAGCAGCCAGCTGAGCAGATATCCTGACGCAGTCCACATTATAGCAGGGGACTTTAATCATGCAGACTTAAAAGCAGCACTCCCTAGATTCCACCAGCATGTTAAATGTGCCACTAGAGGAGTTAACATTCTCGACAAGGTCTACTCCAACATCAAGCTAGGCTACAGGGCAAAACAGCTACCTCACCTGGGCCAGTCTGACCACATGTCACTGCTATTAATCCCTGCATATACCACCATCAGGAAATCAGCTCCTGGCATCACTAAAACTGTTAAAACCTGGCCTGATGACGCCTCTCAGCAGTTGCAGGACTGCTTCGACAGGACTAACTGGGACATTTTTGAACACCGGGACCTGAACGTGTTCACAGACAGTGTTCTGTGTTATATCAACAGACACTGTCACAGTGGACAAACCCATACGGATATACCCCAACCAGAAGCCCTGGATGACCCGGGAGGTCCTTCGGCTGCTGGAGGAGAGGGACACCGCCCTGTCCCTCAGGTCTGAGGACGGGGCTCTCTACAGCACAGCCAGAGCCAACCTGAGGAGAGGCATCAGAGAGGCCCAGCTTGACTATAAGAGGAGGATTGAGGATCACCTGGACAGCAACAACAGCTAGCAGGTGTGGCAGGGAGTCCAGCATCTCACCAACTACAGAACCACCATCGGAGCTGCTGAAGGGGACGCCTCACTGGCAGAGGACATTAACACCTTCTTTGCCCGGTTCGAGTCCGAGCCACCTGAAGCGGCCACAGCACATCCCACAGTCCTCAGCAGCTTCACCCTCACAGTGAAGGAGCACGAGGTGAGGCGTACGCTGCGGACCATCAACCCGAGGAAGGCTGCGGGTCCTGACGGCGTCACTGGGCGTGTCCTAAAGGACTGCGCAGATCAGCTGGCTGGAGTCTTCACAAAGATCTTCAACCAGTCCCTTCCCGAGTCCACCGTCCCATCCTGTTTAAAATCCTCCACTATAGTCCCCCTGCCCAAGAAACGCCACATCACCAGCCTTAATGACTACCGGCCAGTCGCACTCACCCCGGAGGTGATGAAGTGCTTTGAAAAGCTGGTACGGGTCACATCACATCACTCCTGCTCAGAGGGTTTGACCCCCACCAATTTGCCTACAGGGCAAAAAGATCCACAGAGGACGCAGTAGCTACAGCCCTCCATGCTGCACTGTCCGACCTGGAGCAGCCGGGAAGCTATGTGCGGATGCTCTTCGTGGACTTTAGCTCTGCTTTTAACACCATCCTCCCCCACAGACTGGTGGACATACTGGGGGGCCTGGGACTTCCACACAATACCTGCATGTGGATTAAGAGCTTCTTGACGGGTCGCAGCCAGAGGGTGAGAGTGGGCCGTCATACATCCACACCTCTCAGTCTATGTACGCCGGGACCACAGGGCTGCGTACTGAGCCCACTGCTTTACACGCTCTACACACATACATGCACCCCCGCCCACCGCAGCAACACCATTGTGAAGTTTGCGGATGACACCACCGTGGTGGGGCTCATCTCAAAGGGGGATGAGTCTGCCTACAGGGACGAAGTGGTGCAGCTATCGGAGTGGTGCGGAGAGAACAATCTGCTCCTAAACACGGCTAAAACCCAAGAACTGGTCATTGATTTTAGGAGGAAAAATAAAACGGACATTCCACCAGTTATCATCAACGGGGTCTGTGTGGAGAGTGTGTCCTCCTTCCGCTACCTGGGAGTCCACATCGAGGAGGACTTAACCTGGAGCGTGAACACCTCTGAGCTGCTAAAAAAGGCCCAGCAGAGACTCTACTTCCTAAGGGTGCTCAGGAGGTACAGCATTACACAAAGACTGCTGGTGTCCTTCTATTGCTGCTCCATAGAAAGCACTCTAACATACTGTATGTGTGTTTGGTACACCAGCTGCACTGCAGCTCAGAGGAAAGAGCTCCAAGGGGTCATCAACACAGCACAGAAGATCGTTGGCTGCCCTTTCCCCACACTGGGAGACCTACACAGAACCCGCTGTCTCAAAAAAACACAACATTCTGAAGGACACTTCCCACCCTGGCCACTCCCTTTTCGAACTGTTGCCATCAGGCAGACGCTACAGATCAATTAGATCAAGGACTAGCAGATTCGCCAACAGTTTTTACCCTACAGCGGTAGTCACATTAAATGCCGCTAAAAAAAAAAGATTATGTTTGTTCTTCTGTGTGGTTTTTAGCTTGTATTTTTTATCTTTTTATTCTATTTATTTTATTTTTTATTTTTTCGCACTGATCGGTTGGCACTTTTTAAATTTCGTTGTACATGTGTGACAATGACAATAAAGATCTATTCTATTCTTGCTAAAGTGACTAATGATCTCCTCATAGCTATGGATTCAAACACTTCATCGGTATTGTTATTACTAGATCTTAGTGCTGCCTTCGACACTGTAGACTTCGATATTTTATTAGAGCGTCTTAAATGCTGTGTTGGTATTTCAGGGTCAGCACTCGGCTGGTTCTTTTCTATCTATCAGACAGGACGTACCGAGTGGTCCTGTCACGAACAGAGTGGAAATGGAGCAGGTCGACCAAATGCAGCTTGGACCAGGGTTTATTGGAGGAACTCAAAATACATACTCTGCAAACTGACATAACTCTCTAACCAAAACCAACCACAGGTGTTAGGGTAGTGCTCACTCTAACTTATTTTGCAAGAACCACACTGGAGACAAGTTAGTCGTTTCAGACACCTGCAGGCGGAGAGTTCACTCGTCGCTGTGCTTACAGCGATGGTCGAATGAAGTCTGAAGTCAGGCCTCATCAGGTGCATATTTATTGAGAAGAAACACAGTGGGGTTGAAAGTGGGGGTGTTGGAACACAGGATGGGGTGAAGCCGGTCCCCTGCTGATCAAAGCATAGCAGGGGGCCTTTTACGACTTTGTGGAAACAAAGCAACTTTGATTGCTTCCTCTGCAGCTAGTCAATCAGGTGAAATAGGTAAATTATTACAGGTTACATTCCAACATAATCATACGATGAAGATATTCTGCAAACCCTAACAACAGGACTGACCAAAAAAGACGTGGAACAAAGAGACAGGGTGACATTACCAAAGACAGGAACCAAAATAACCTCATGACAGTAACAAACAATGCTCCGACAGGGAATGATACACAGACAGGACGTGACCGGGGACGAGTCGTGACAGAACCCCCCCCACAAGGGACGGCTCCCGACGTCCCAAAAACCCAACCCCCCACGGCGGCACGCGGGGGCGGGGGGGAAGCGCACCAGTCCAGACGACCCTACTGGTTTTAGAAACAGCCTGAACCGCGTTCAGCGGCGACTGGGGAAACAACCGCACTCGGCGGCGACTCAGCGGTGTTCAGGGGCCCAGGGCCACACTCGCGGCACACACTGGGGACCTGAACCGCAATCGGCAGCAACTTGGGGGACAGAACTGCACTCTGCGGCGTTCAGGGGCCCAGGGCCACAATCGCGGCACACACTGGGGACCTGAACCACAATCAGCAGCACTTGGGGGGACAGAACTGCACTCGGCGGCGTTCAGGGGCCCAGGGCCACAATCGTGGCACACACTGGGACCTGAACCGCACTCGGCAGCAACTTGGGGCACAGAACCGCACTCGGGCGGCAACTTGGGGC
The DNA here is from genome assembly GCF_901709675.1 of Syngnathus acus. Taxonomy (NCBI): domain Eukaryota; kingdom Metazoa; phylum Chordata; class Actinopteri; order Syngnathiformes; family Syngnathidae; genus Syngnathus; species Syngnathus acus. Next base: position 17,095,946 of record NC_051092.1, read on the forward strand.
ACAGAACCGCACTCGGGCGGCAACCTGGGGCACAGAACCGCACTCGGGCGGCAACTTGGGGCACAGAACCGCACTCGGGCGGCAACTTGGGGAACCGAACCGCACTCGGGCGGCAACTTGGGGAACCGAACCGCACTCGGGCGGCCACTAAAAGTCATCGCCGCAATCAGCGGCATTCGAAAGTCAGAGCTGCACGCAGCAGCAGGAGTCAGTGTTTCAGCAGTGGGAGCAGGGTCTGTGACGATCGCGGGTCCGGCATTGTTGGCACGAGGCCCAGCAATGCCGCGGGTCCGGTGACGCTGGGGTGGAGCCCGTTGGCGGCTGCGAGTCTGATGGCGCCGGGAGGCACTCCGATGGCGGCCGCGGGTCCGGCGTCGCGGCAGCGAAGTCCGATGACTGTCGCGGAGCCGATGGCGCCGGGACGCACTCCGATGGCGGCCGCGGGTCCCGCATCGCGGCAGCGAAGTCCGATGACTGTCGCGGAGCCGATGGCGCCGGGAGAAACTCCGATGGCCACCGCGAGTCCGGCGTCGCTGGAGCAAAGTCCCGATGGCGGCCGTGGAGCCGGTGTCGCTGGAGCGAAGTCCGATGGCGACAGCGGAGCCGATCGCGCTGGAACATGCTCGGACGACGAACGTGGCTCGGGCGTCGCAGACGGGAGCTGGTGGTGGAGGAAGGTCCAAGCGCTGGTCGCTGTAGTGGTCGGAGCATTCTGTCACGAACAGAGTGGAAATGGAGCAGGGCGACCAAATGCAGCTTGGACCAGGGTTTATTGGAGGAACTCAAAATACATACTCGGCAAACTGACATAACTCTCTAACCAAAACCAACCAAAGGACTGACCAAAAAAGACGTGGAACAAAGAGACAGGGTGACATTACCAAAGACAGGAACCAAAATAACCTCATGACAGTAACAAACAATGCTCCGACAGGGAATGATACACAGACAGGACTTAATATACAAGACAGGTAACAAGAGGCAGGTGAGAATGATCGCACTGATCATGGGCACACAGGAAGGGACGGGCGAGCACACAGACACACGGACAAAACTATGACAACATGGACATGACCGGGGACGAGTCGTGACAGGTCCATGGCCATGCGACGTCTGAGCTCTATAATGTTACATGTGGTGGCCCACAGGGATCGGTACTCGGACCAATTCTATTTAATATTTATATGATTCCGCTTCGGGACATAGTACGTAAATATATTAGTTTTCAATGTTACGCGGATGACACGCAATTAGTATATATGCCGTCATCGATGACAGGTCCGCGGGACTATTGTAATCTTGAGGCGTGCCTTGGGGAGATCAAGCAATGGATGTCTCTCAATTTCCTTCGTCTTAACCCAGATAAAACTGAGATGTTGATAATTGGTCCAGCACGTTATCACCACTTATTTAAGGAAACCACTATAACTATTGATAACCGTACCATCACTCAGAGCGATCCTGTAACTAATCTCGGGGTAATATTTGACCAAACGCTCTCCTTTCAAAAGGACATTAAGAACATAACTAGAATTGCGTTTTTTCATCTTCGTAATATTGCTAAGTTTCGTCCGATCCTCTCGACCAGTGATGCGGAAACGATTATACATGCGTTTATTACATAGCGCCTGGACTACTGTAACGCATTATTCTGTGGTCTTCCTAAGTCCAGGATCAAAAGTCTACAGTTAGTACAAAATGCTGCTGCAAGGCTGCTCTCACGGACAAGAAAATTTGATCACATTACCCCAATATTAGCCAACTTACATTGGCTCCCGGTCCATTTGAGATGTGACTTCAAGGTTCTTCCATTAACCTATAAATCATTGCATGGCTTAGCGCCTTCATATCTCGTCGACCTAGTTGTTCCTTACGTTCCGTCTCGTAACCTCCGCTAGCAAAACACTAGTCTCTTAGTGACCCCTGTCAATCGTGCACTTAACTGATGTAAGTGACCGGCTCTCCGTTTAAAGAGTAAAATTCTGTACTTTAGCCCCTCTGCAGTAACGCAGTATGTAGGGGAGACAAGAATTGATTTAAGCCGGTACGGAAAGAAGATTCGTTCCGAGTCTATTGTTAGAATAATTCCGTCATTTCCGGACGCCAGTCCCTTTTTAAAGCAACAGGATCCCGGTGTTGAGTAATTCCTTTTCAAGACCTGGGATCAAATTGATTCTTTCCAATAATGATTGGGGCTTTTGTTAACCACTCGGAATAGATGTAGCTGTCTTTGTTAAGACCGCAGAAACTCGTTCATTACACTAGCGTGCACCCACACTAGCTGAGCTCAAGTTAACGGTTTCGAACCAGATTCTGACACTCCCTGATGTCAAGGATTAAAGCTGTCTTCATTTAAAAAAGAACTGAACGGTTTACAGAATGACTATGATCAAGAAACAAAGGAGATTTAAAGCATAAAAGATCAAAATACCGTTTTTTTCCGTGTATAATACGCAAAATGTAACTAATTTATTGTCCTAAAATCTGGGGTGCGCATTATACATGGGTACAATTTTTTTTTAATTTTTTTTTTTTAATTAATTTTTTTTTTTTTTTTTTTTTTTAAGAAAATCATGGTACTGGTACGAGTATTGATTTATGTATTGTTCTCTTCTTGTCATGTTGTGAAAGAATGTGGGTTGAATAAATACCGAAAGAACAATAGTGTGTTTGTACTGTGCTCTGGTCATTTCGTCAAAGAAGGGATAATAGTCCTCTTCTCTTCTTGACTGACAATGAATGTGATAGTTTAATACAATCAGCAAATAACAAAATGCGTATTACAGGTAATATTTTATTTCACAACACTTTGCCTTGTTCCTTTCGTCTCTGCTGTTCACTTCAAACACGCTCCATACGAACGCAATGCTCCCGTATCAGACGCTTGCTCAATCACCTGCTCGTTTGCTGTCACAATGTACCCTACACAAATCCGAAACATTTGTTGCGGCTCCGAGTCACGACGAGGGGCAAGTTTTGGTTTCCAAGGGTGTTTTTATTCCTCTTCAACGTCTCTCCCATACAGAGCCGCCTTTTTCACATGTCCGCACGTCACTTTCCTCTCTTTTCATCTGATCGCGGTGGTGCCTTTACGGGCAGTCGGAGAAATCAACGCCAACAAAAAAAATACATCCAGCCTAGTTAAGACCATACCAAAGACTATAAAAATGGGACCCATTGCCTCCCTGCGTGTGTGACGATCATTGGGACTTAAAAAAAACTAAAAATAAAATAAAATAAAAAATAAAAATGGGTGCGTATTATACATGGGTACAGGCTTTTTTCCAGCATCAACATGCCATTGTTAGGGTGCGTATTATACATGGGGGCGTATTATACACGGAAAAAAACGGTAATCATTAATCGAAATTAAATGATTATAAAGTAGAAATTTAATGAATAAGATAAGATAAGATAATCCTTTATTATTCCCTCAATGGGGAAACTCCTGTGTAAGCAGCAGTACACTTAACATATACACACACTGTTAGGGTAGTGCTCACTCTAACTTATTTTGCAAGAACCACACTGGAGACAAGTTAGTCGTTTCAGACACCTGCAGGCGGAGAGTTCACTCGTCGCTGTGCTTACAGCGATGGTCGAATGAAGTCTGACTCAGGCCTCATCAGGTACATATTTATTGAGAAGAAACACAGTGGGGTTGAAAGTGGGGGTGTGGGAACACAGGATGGGGTGAAGCCGCTCCCCTGCTGATCAATGCATAGCAGGGGGCCTTTTACAACTTTGTGGAAACAAAGCAACTTTGATTGCTTCCTCTGCAGCTAGTCAATCAGGTGAAAAGATCTTAGCACTTTGGTCTACTACTTTTGGTAAGACAGGACAAGCTAGGTAAATTATTACAGGTTACCTTCCAACATAATCATACGATGAAGATATTCTACAAACCCTAACATATCCCCCCTGTTTTATCATATGAGTATGTCAAACCCGATCAATCAAACATAAGAAAGAAAACACAATGACAGCAATAACTTCCAGTGAAGACGAGGTATTTCCCTCAATGCTCCAGTCCAAATTTTGTGTGCAACTGAAAAACCTGCGGCCAGATTAAATGCAGGAAAAGAGTTAGACGGCCCCTCTGCCTTAGGCGACCAGAATGTTATCAATAAAAAAAGAAAAAGAAAAACACAGAAACGGTACATCATTGTACCCATCACTTGCAAGGCATTTTCGATGGTCAAATCATCAAGTTTCTGTAAAAGAATGCTGAGCTAAACAGCATCTACGCAATCCACGTCTCGCAGCACATCATAGACATCACATCCGTCATCTCTAAGAAGTTGTATATGTACTTGTGCCACGGTAGAAGACACAAACCTTGTCACAGCAGACTTCAAACACGGGATAACACAGGTCGTAAACAAGCACAACAATACCAGCACAGCAAGCATGACCAGTCCTCAAAGTTCTCATCGTGTGACCATCGTTTTCCACGGTCAACATTGTCACTTGGTCTGTTCAGTTGAGTCCATAGACCATAGCACGCTCCAACCACAACGCAGCAGAGGATCCATCTGGCATATGGAGCCCCGTTGCTACTAGGATGGCAGAGACACCGGGACATCCCCTCGCCTAGCGGAGTGGGGATCGTTGTTTTCTTCACCAACATTGAGACGTCCCACCCTAAACGATAGGACTCCTTTGAAGTTAGCCTTCCCCACCACTTCGAATTAGGGGTCCAGCACTCTCTGCAACTTGCAGTGGCTGAGGTGAATCCAGCTGGGCCGTTCAGCTATCTTTACTGCGGTGGGGGTAGTCAGCAGGACTTGGAATGGTCCCTCCCACCGTGGGCTGGCCCAGCTCTTTCTTTTGATGACTTTGATGTAGACCCAGCCTCCTGGCTTGATGGCGTTGTCGACCTGTGAGGATGAAAGATCAGGCGGCAGTAAATTTGCATTTGACACCTCTGTCAGTCTGAGCGTTCTGATCATGTAATCTGCCAAAGACTGTTCATCTGCCTTTTGTAAATCTGCATGGAACACAGGTAGTCTATATGGCCTCCCGTGGATGATTTCAAAAGGTGTTAGCCCTTCTGAAGTGGGAGTGATTCTCATATAGAGCTTCACTAAGTCTAGGCACTCCGGCCAAGATCTGCCTGTTGTTTCCATGCATTTTTTCAACCCGCTTTTGATAGTATAGTTTGCTCGTTCAACCAGGCCAGCGCTGGACGGGTGGTAGCCGCAGTGGTTTTTTAACGTTACCCCAAGGTGTACAGCCATGTTCTGTACAACTTGGTTCACAAAGTGTGGACCATTGTCACTGTAAATGGTTTGGGGGATGCCATGAGTCGGTATGATGGCTTTGCAAATGGCTTTTGCCACTGTTAAGGCATCCGCACGTTTAGATGGAACTATTTCCACCCATTTGGAAAATGCATCAATCATCACTAGGCAGTATTTGTGAGGTCCACTTTGTGTGAGCTCAATAAAATCCATGTGCATGATTTGAAATGGGTAAGACGGTTTTGGAAATGAGCCTCTCTTAGGTCTCATGTTTCCTTGTGGATTATGTTTCACACAAACGGGACATGCTTTACAAAAATTTTTTAAGTAAACATCCAAACCAAAGGTAGTGAATTGTTGATGTATGATGGACCTCATCCCCCCTGTCGACACATGGCAAGGCCCATGCGTCGCAATTGCCGCTGCTTTAAAAAGTGACTTAGGTAAAACAGGTTTGTCATCGACGCGGAGGATATTATCTGTGTCCGCTATTGCACCTTTTGTCGTCCACATTCGTTTTTCCACCATTGGAGCATTGCCCTGCATATCTGTCAGTATAGTCTTATCTATGAGTTGCGTGTCCTCTGTATCTATTAAAAAAATTCGTGGCCATGTTTCCCTGCTGCCGCTTCTTTAGCAATTCTGTCTGCTAATCTGTTTCCATTCGAGGCTTCGTCTGTGCCGGTGGTGTGAGCAGCACATTTACACACAGCTAGTTTAGCAGGCAAATGAATGGCCTGCAACAAGTCTTTTAACAAGGAGGCATGGGTAACTGGCTTACCAGTTGATGTTGTCAACCCCCTGCGCTCCCATTGTTTTGCAAAATAGAACAGAGTAGAAAACGCATACTGACTGTCTGTGTATACAGTGACTTCCTTATCTTCTGCCAATTCACAAGCTCTTGTCAGTGCAATTAGCTCAGCAGCCTGCGCTGACCTGTTGTATGGAAGCTCCTCTGCTTCAACGATCTGGTTTGGCAATTTCACAATTGCATACCCACTTTGATTGTTCCCTTTATATATTTATTTCTTCCTTAGCATTTAACGTACTCAAAATCACTCTTTCTTCGAAGTCGCCCCACTAATTTTCGATAGAAGTGTCCAACAACGCCAACCTTTCAACCTGTATTTTCCCTTCATTCAGGCAATCAGTCATCAATGCTCATTTGCATCTCACACGCAGTCTCCAAGAAGGAGACTTTCTATCACATCGGTCCCAATTCATCCAAGCTCACCACACAACATTCACATACCATTTTCATCTCAAGGTTCCTGATAGAACAATCCACCAATCCAAAAAAAACTCAACACACAAAAAAACTGCTGGCAAATCAATCAGAAGTTTTTCTTTGTTTTTAAATTTGAAGAACCCAATCTCTCAGAATCAGCTCGCATATAGAAGTTTGTATGATCTTATAACACAACCAGTCAATTATTTCTATTAAATGTGAACGTCTTAAATTCACAATTTTGATTCTCAATTCCTGAAAGCATGTTCTGTCGTTTCTTACTTAACATGCACTAGTGTGGATCAGTTTCTGCTCGCAAACAGATTTCTCTCTTTTCCTCTCATTTTTATCTTTCAAAAGCGTTTCTGTTCTGCGGTGCAAATTGGATAGACCACAGTCTAGCAAATGTCTGTACACCAAAAGTTTAGCCAATTTTCATCATTTTAACACACATGCACAGCTCTCGCGCGCGTAAGGTAGATCCCAGCACCAATGATTCGTCACAGGCTGGCCATTTCCTGTGGTCGATCATGAGCTGGTCCCTCCCACGCACACGAGGACAGCACATTCTAAGTTTTATTTATCTTCTAGAAGCCAGTTGCATTCATTTACCACTTGATTTGCAAATTTTAACTTTAGTGTACATACACAATTTGATCTCTGGCCATTTGTCATTGGGCATACAACAGCATTGTCATACTCCTTGCATGGACAGGAGCTCTAACAATCTAAAAACGTTCTAATGATCTGACAATGACATGTCTTGCTTTCATATGGACATCTGTTATTTCTTCCTCTGTAGGAGAAAAGAGATCACAGGGGAGGAATCTAGTCATGCTGACAATTTGGCTTTTCCTCTGCCCCTTCCTCCACCCTTTGATTGGTGTCGTTTTGCGTGACGACACTCTCTTGCGAAGTGTCCCCGTTTCCCACAGTTCCAACAGGTCTCTGAATCTGATGGGGGTTTTTGAATTATATGGAGGCCTGCGGCCTTGTTGGCCTCTACCTCTTCCTCTGGCCTGCTGGGACCCATGAAAGAAGACTGTTGTATCTTCATCTAGGTCAACATCATCATCATCGCCTAGATGAAATACATCAGAACTTTTGGCCCATTGCATAGTTGTTGTCACACTTGCAATATCTACTTCCACCAAATGTTTCCTCACCCAGTTGCCGAAGTCGGGGGGGGGGGAAACAGTGATGAGCGCGTTTTTAAGACGTTGCTGATAAGCACTCTCAGCCGCATCATCGAATGGGGTGCCACTGTGCACCCAGAATTCTTTTTCAAATCTTAATTGAATGGCGGTCTCATCACTTTTTATCTTTCCAGGTTTTGTCTCCTGAATTTGTTCTCTTTTCTCTTGTGAAGCTTTCAACCACATTCTAGCACAATTCAATTCTTTCTCTTTACTTTTCTTTTTCAGTCCCTTTGACTTCCTATTCACACTCTCCTCCAAAACATCAACCACTATCTTCCACACTTCAACTTTCAACTTCCCTTCTACTCCATACTTTTTCTTCCACTTTGGCATGTATTGCATACAATTAAGAAATTTACTCGCCATGTACTTCTCATCTCCTTCAAGAGCTAGGGATTTACCGGTTTTGTTTCCCATCTTAATTTGGTATTTTAGGTTCATACAATTGTTTTGTTTTTATTTTATTTGAGGATCCTCAATGCAGGTTTAAATTGACCTTCCACCAAATTCTCTTTGCAGTCAATTTATCCTACCAGTCGCACTCTCAACCACACAAACTCCAGCGCTTTTTATTTTTAGGCCTATCCAGGATGGGTGTAAAACCCTCCAACACAGCTTGGAGGAACGGACAGAAAAAAGAATCTACGCCCTTCTTCAATTAGGAAAAATAAACTCTGTTCTTTCTTAGCCTGTTCCTTCCACTGGGACTTGAACCCAAGCTGTTCTTTGGCCGGAGAAACGTACAAAGAAATATCTACACCCTTCTTTGATTAAAAAAAAAGAAGCTCCGTGTTTCTTAGCACGTTCCTTCCACTGGGACTCTAACCCAAGCCAGATCCCTCAGCTTGGAAGAACAGACAAAGAAGAATCTACGCACTTCTTCGATGAACGAAAAAGAAGCTCTGCTTTTCTTAGTCTGTTTCTTCCCCTGGAACTCGAACCCAGGCTAAGCTATATTCCGTGCACCTCTACCTTTTACGCGTTTCACAACAACACAATCACACAACTTTAGGGCGTTAACTTACTTGTCCCCTGGTTCGTTGCACTGCCGGGTCCCGTCAATCCACCTCTGTCAGACGAAGGCAGACCTAAGATGCTGGCCCAGTGAAGAATTTCCTTCCCAGGTCTTTCTTTACCAGGTCCTCCTAATGGACGCTGGCCCGTCGACGGTGTACAGCGCGTCGTCCTCCGTCAGCCAGATGGCGGGTATGAGGGTCCCGGGTTTCGGCACCAAAATGTTAGGGTAGTGCTCACACAAGATCTCCGCCAGCATCACGCTGAGCACAGGGGCCCCCCAAGGCTGCGTGCTCAGTCCGCTGCTCTTCACCCTCCTGACGCATGACTGCGCTGCCACCTGCAGCGGCAACCGCATAGTGAAGTTTGCTGACGACACGACTCTGGTGGGTCTCATCACCAAGGGAGACGAGACTCAATACAGGCTGGAGGTTGACCTTCTGACCGCGTGGTGCAGGGACAACAACCTCCTGCTGAACGTCGACAAGACCAAGGAGATTGTTGTTGACTTCCGGAAGGGTCACGCCCAGCACCTGCCGCTGACCATCGACGGTGCTGTGGTGGAGAGAGTGAGCAGCGCCAGGTTCCTGGGGGTGCACATCAGTGAGGATCTCTCCTGGTCCACCAACACCGCGTCGCTGGCGAAGAAGGCCCAGCGCCGCCTGTACTTCCTTCGGAAACTCAGGCGGGCGGGGGCTCCTCCGGCCGTCATGACTACTTTTTACCGCGGCACCATTGAGAGCGTCCTCTCCAGCTGTATTGCTGTCTGGGGTGGCAGCTGCACTGACCACGACTTGAAGGCCCTGCAGCGCATAGTGAAAACGGCTAGTAAGACTATTGGTGCTTCTCTCCCCTCCTTGAAGGACATTTACACCTCCCATCTCACCCGCAAGGCGACCAAGATTGTGAGTGATGTGAGTCACCCCGCTCACTCTTTGTTTGAACTTCTGCCCTCTGGGAGGCGGTACAGGAGCCTGCGCTCCCGCACCACCAGACTTTCCAACAGCTTCGTACTCCAGGCTGTTAGGATCCTGAACTCGCTCCCCCTTTCAGCGTAGCGTCCTGTTCTTGCTGTATGCGCACTGGCTCGGTTTTGCCCCTCTTATTTAATGGGTTATTGGTCTGTTATTTATTCATCGCTCATTTTATTTTATTTATTATTTATTATTTATGGTTTGTGCCTTCTTGTTTTTGTTTTGTGTCGCCTACTTGTATGTCTCGTCACCGTGGGATGGAGGAAACGGAATTTCGGTTTCTTTGTGTGTCTTGACATATGAAGGGATTGACAATAAAGCTGACTTTGACTTTGACTCTAACTTATTTTGCAAGAACCACACTGGAGACAAGTTAGTCGTTTCAGACACCTGCAGGCGGAGAGTTCACTCGTCGCTGTGCTTACAGCGATGGTCGAATGAAGTCTGACTCAGGCCTCATCAGGTACATATTTATTGAGAAGAAACACAGTGGGGTTGAAAGTGGAGGTGTGGGAACACAGGATGGGGTGAAGCCGCTCCCCTGCTGATCAATGCATAGCAGGGGGCCTTTTACGACTTTGTGGAAACAAAGCAACTTTGATTGCTTCCTCTGCAGCTAGTCAATCAGGTGAAAAGATCTTAGCACTTTGGTCTACTACTTTTGGTAAGACAGGACAAGCTAGGTAAATTATTACAGGTTACCTTCCAACATAATCATACGATGAAGATATTCTGCAAACCCTAACACACACACGCATGCGGGGAAGGGGATAAAAGATTTTAAAAAGTAAGAGATATATATAATTTAAAAAAATATGGACAGTATATACACAATACACAATATACAGTGGAGATAAAAAAAGTATTAGATAAAAAAAGAAGAAAAAGAATTACAAGTTTCAATTGTTCGAACAACTAACAATAATTTCCACTCACCCTTCTCAAAAGAGCAAAAAGAATTCAGTCTCGAAGTTCTCTCGATTGAGAACACTGAACAACACACGACGGAGAGTCTCAAACCCGGAAGTAACCGTTGCGCATCAGACTTTGCAGGAACCCCGCTTGGGATCTCAACAGCAAACCATTGTTCTTACAACAAGATTTTCTTTTCGTTTTATTTTCATTGTTCAAAAACTTTGATTGAAGAGCGATCTCGTCGAGGAGCGATCACGCCGAGGCTTCTTCCCTGTCGGGAAGTCGCCGAGCCACCAAACGTCGGAGCCTTCCAGCGCCATCGGCTCCGCGGCCGGCGTCGGATTTCGCTCCAGCGACTCCAGACCCGTGGCCGCCACTGGGGTTCCTCCCGGCGCCATCAGACTCGCGGCCGCATTAGGGTCCCACTCCAGCGTTGCCGGATTCGCGTCCGTCGCCGGACCTCGAGCCAGAAACGCTCCCCAGCAACGCCGGACCTGCGGCCGTCGGCGGACTGCGTGCCAGCAACGCCGGACCCGCGGCCTTCACCGGACCTCTAGCCACCTGCGCCGGACCAGCGATCATCCCTCCAGGAGCCTAGCCAACACCAGGTACCAGGAGGCCAGCTACCACCAGGCCCAGTAGGCAAACGCCATCAGCCCCACGAGGACACCCACCACCAGGCCTTGATTGATAGCCGGGATGGCCATGAAAGTGCTTCAGAAGGACATGGAGGAGCTGAAGTTATCAATGCAAGTGATGTCTTCAAATGTGGAAACCATAATGAAGCAACAGGCCATTATTACAGAGCTGATGGGAGAGGTGAAGCAGCTCAAACGATTAAACATTGAACAAAATAAGAAAATTGTCAGCCTGGAAAATAGATTAGACAATTTGGAGCAGTACTCAAGAATGAGCGATGTCATCATCACAGGTTTAAAGATCAAACCACGGAGCTACCAGCAGGCTGTGAAAGGCCTTGCTTCAGAGGATAATCCTGAACATGAGGAGACAACAGAGGAGCAGGTAAAAACTTTCCTCCAGAGTAAAGACATCGCCATTGACATTGTCAATATTGAGGCATGCCACACTCTGCCAACTAAGAGTTTAAATGGTAAGCCTGTCATACCATCTATAATTGTCCGATTTACAAACAGGAAAAGTAAGATAAATCTGCTCAAACAAGGTAGAAAACTAAAAGGCACGAACGTGTACATTAATGAACACCTCACCAAGAAAAATGGTGAAATAGCTAAGAAAGCAAGAGCTCTTAAGAAAAGCGGTAAAATACAGTCCACTTGGACTGCTGGTTGTAAGGTGTTCATCAAACCTGTTGGGGCAGCAGAAAGTTCTCATGGTTTCTGCATCAGTGCCATAGAGCAACTTAAGAGGTACGAAGGAGACTAGTAACCTGTACATCATTTTGTTGAACCTCAAGTTGTGGTACCTTTAGATCATGGAATGTAAAAACCTGGTGAAATTATCAACCTACCATGACCAGTACTGACAAATGCCTTTCTTTTCCAACTGGTGTGTTTAACAAACAAGCACTGATAACTGAAAATGAAGAACTTGATTTGAAAACATTTGACTTCACTGACCATAAGGGATTTGACATAGAGAACAATATTGATCCTGAGAATAACTTCTTCATCAACTACACTCAAAGGAACAGCAAATACTATACTGTAGAGCAATTTAACAAGAATGTAACAACAAATAGAGCAATATCAATTATACATTTTAATAGTAGGAGCTTGAAAGCAAACATCTCTAAGATCAAACAATGTTTAAAAGATATGAATAATCCGTTTACTGTAATTGCAATATCTGAAACCTGGTTAAAGGAAGATCACTTTGAAAAGATCGACATAGAGGGGTATGAGAGTTATACATTAAATAGGAAGGTAAAAAGATGTGGAGGAGTTGCTCTATTCATAGATAAAAACTATAAGTGTAAGATAGTAAGAAGTATGTCTCAAGCAATAGATAATATCATGTATTACAGTTGAAATAGAAATGGAATCATCTAAAAACATTCTGGTAAGCTGTGTATACAGATGTCCAGGTTCATGTATTGAGACATTTTGTGAACTATTATCAGGAATGTATGAAAGAAAAATCAATACGAAAATGGTGTACGTCTGTGGCGATTATAATATAGATCTATTGAACCCACTTCAGCTGACTCCAGTAAGAGAATTTATTAACTTAATGTACAGTATGAGTCTCTACCCTGCAATAACCCGTCCGACTAGAATTACATCTCACAGTGCCACAATAATTGATAATATATTTACAAAAGTAATTGAAAAGAAAGTAAAAACTGGACTGATAATAAATGATTCAAGCGACCACCTGCCAGTGTTTGCAGTGATCCAGGACTGTACAAAGAAAAAAAAGGATGCTATAACTTTTAAAATGTGTAGAATGAACTCTGGTAATTCATTTAACTCATTCAAAAATGATCTTTTAAAACAAGACTGGAAAAAGGTATATGTGGGTGATGTAAATGAAGCCTACAACACATTCATGGCCATTATATCCGAACTTTATGATAAAAATTGTCCTCTTGTAAAGAAAGCAGTTAAACTAAATTCAATGGAAAAACCAAACAAACAAAGGGAATCTTAAGTGCTTGCAAGAAGAAAAACCTATTATACAAAGATTTCTTAAAGATAAGAACAAAGGAAGCTGAATTAAAATATAAGATCTACAAAAACAAATTGATTAAAATAATGAGAAACACTAAAAGGGACTACTATAGCAAGATACTGGAGGAAAACAAGAGTAATACAATAATAACATGGAAAGTGTTAAATGAGATTATTAAAAACAGAACTGGAAAGCCAGGATATCCTTCTTACTTTGCAAACAGTAATAACATAACTATAAATGATCTTACTATGATTGCAGAGGAGTTTAATGATTACTATGTTGGTATTGGGCCTACTTTGGCAGAGGAAGTAGCAAAAAAAGGGAGTACAAGTGACCTACTTAAGGATGTACCCATAGCCGAAAGTATGGTTCTAAGGGGAACGAATGAGAAGGAAATAATAGAAATTGTTAGAGAATTTAAAGGTAAAAAGTCAACCGACTGTAACGGGATAGATATGTCACTTGTTAAAAATATTATTGAATGTGTGGTGAAACCCCTTACACATATCTGTAACCAATCTCTGACAAATGGTGTTTTTCCGAGTGAAATGAAAACTGCTAAAATGATTCCGATATATAAAGCTGGGGACAAACACATATTCTCAAATTACAGGCCAATATCTCTACTCCCACAATTCTCCAAAATATTAGAAAAAATATTTTATAAAAGGCTTGATGATTTTATTACAAAACAAAATATTCTGTGACCAACAGTATGGATTTCGGAAAAATAGGACCACCACACTAGCTTTGTTAGATTTCGTAGCTGAAATAACAACAGCTATTGAAAATAGACGATATGTTGTAGGTGTTTTCTTGGATCTTAAAAAAGCTTTTGATACTGTAAATTATGAAAAACTGTTAACAAAACTTGAAAGATATGGGATACAAGGTATGTCACTCACTTGGTTAAACAGTTATTTATCAAACAGGACTCAATATGTGCAACTTATGGACTGTAAATCAAAACTAAAGCAGGTAAAGTGTGGGGTTCCTCAGGGCTCAATATTAGGCCCCTTGTTATTTATTTTGTATGTCAATGATATATGCAAGGTCTCCAGGTTGTTGCAGATGACACAACCTGCTTTGTAGTGGGGAGGACCTGGATCAACTATTGCAGGGGTGGCCAACCAGTCAGAGACTAAGAGCCACATTTTTTACTGTGTCATCGCAAAGAGCCACATCATACACATGAGCACACATGAACACCCCCCCCACACACACACGCACACAAACACGCACGCACACGCACGCGCACACGCACACACACACACACACCCCTCTGCTCAGCCAAATTTATTGTGTGACATTATTATGTCACGCACCAACATGATAATGACAAATTGACTCCTACAGTACTAAAACCACAGACCAAAGACCACATTTTCAACAATGAACATTGTGGGCATTGTCTCACACAGACAAACTCTCAGTTCAACAAATTCCACAAACAAAAACATAATAAGTTTTTTCACTTACTATGTGTGGCGGGACAGACCATTCGTTTGAGTTCGTCGTTTTCAGGAGACAAGATTTCAATAACGTCACTGAGGCATATTTTAACGAACTCCACTTCATTGTATGGCTTTTTAGCCCGTGCAATGTTCCAAGCCAGTTGAAACAATGCAAGTGTGACAGTCTCTGAGTGCTTCTTAATTTTTTTGAAAAACTGTACCTATTTTTCTGCCTGACTTTTCAAAGTCTCCAAACTTGTGCTTGCGAAATTCAGTCCCTTTTGCAAAGTCCTTATCGATATTGGCATGAAGTGAGCTGAAGTGGCGCTGACCATTTGAAGCTTTTAAATGCGCCAATGACGTCCGACATATCAGGCAGAATGGCTTGCCATAGCGTTCAACAAAAAACAACTTTAACTCTGTTAAAAACGTCCTGTGTTCATCGTCATATATTCGTTTAGCTGTGCATTTTTTCCTTGCCATTTTGGCAAGCGTCTTGTCAGCTTTTCTGGACCTAATGGGCCCCCATAGTCACAGTCGCCATTCATTAAAAAGCCAGCAAAACCAATCGCTCTGTTTGTCCCTCCTCCTTTGCGGGATTTCACCTCACGCGCATGCGCGTTTGACCAAAATACCATATTGAACTCAAGCGAAGCAAATACGCACGAAAAATAAACACAAATGTTGATATGAACGTAAAAGAGCCGCATGAAACTAGCCAAAGAGCCGCATGCGGCTCGCGAGCCGCGGGTTGGCCACCGCTGAACTATTGGATACTGTGGGTATTGAAATGGAAAAATTACAGAGTTGGTTTGACACAAATAAACTAACACTAAATTTAAGTAAAACAAAGTACATTATATTTGGAAACCGTCCGACCAACACAGACAAAATTCTTACAATAAATAATATAGAAATAGAAAGAGTAAATGAAGTAAAATTTCTTGGAGTGCTTATAGATAATAAATTAAGTTGGAAACCACATATAATGTATATCAAATCAAAAATTTCAAAATCACTAGCAGTATTATATAAAGTAAAAGACCTTATAAATCAGTCATCATTATATTCCTTGTACTGCTCCTTCATACTCCCATACATTATGTACTGTGTGGAGGTGTGGGGCAATACATACAAAACAAACACAGATCCAATCTTCATTCTTCAAAAAAAAGCAATACGACTAGTAAATAATGCTGATTATAGAGAACCATCTAACCCTCTCTTTATTAAATTGAACTCACTGAAATACAACGACCTAGTCGACTTTAAAACCATCCAACTCATGTACGAAATAAAAAATAATCAATTACCAAACAGTATCCAGAGGTTGTTTGAGTGGAGGGAAAGTACCTATTATTTAAGAGGAACACGTATGTTTAAAAGAGATTTGGTGAGAACAAACTTAAAGTTACATTGTATAACAGTTAGAGGTGTGGAATTATGGAACACCAGCCGTGAAGAATTAAAGAACTGTAGTACCTTACCTAAGTTTAAAAAAATGTATAAGGACAAAATATTGACGGGATACCGTAACATGCTGTGAAGTTGTTTAAGTTGCTTTTGTATTTATCTAAAGAAAATATATATATTTTTTCTCTTTAATATATTGACTATGGACAAATTCTTGACAGAATCAAACAGAAACATGTAGTTACATGGGGTAGAGTCAGATAAGCTTAGGCTTCCTTCTACTCCCTTTTTGAACAAATATGATTTTACGATAAAGGAAAATTATAATGCAATATCTTTTTTCTTTCTTTTATGTTCTATTGTACTATGGAGTTATCATTTTTCTGTATTTTTATTTTTTTTCCTGTATTTCTTTAATGTTCGAAATAAACGTTTTAAAAAAAAAAAAAAAAAAAAATATATAGTAAAAAAGGGTAAGAGGCTAGAGGTCTAAAATGCTGTTTGGTGGAAAAGTCGAGTGATCAGTTCTCCTTGTTCAAAAATCCGAATTCTGTTTAAAAGAACAGGCTGGCCTAAAGAATGGAGATGACGACGCCCTAAAAATGGCTCCTCACTCCTGCAACGAGGTCTGCATCTCCTAGCTTGTCTTTAAGCTTACAATTTGACTACCGTGTTTTTCCATGCAAAATGCGCCCCCGTGCATAATACGCACCCTAAAAATGGCATGTCGATGCTGGAAAAAAACCTGTACCCATGTATAATACGCACCCAAATATTGACTCTTAAGTCCGTAAACGTAAAATTATTTCAGAAAAAAGATCATCTTTGGGAACAACCGGATGTTATTCTGCCGGTCAGTATCACTGCGCATGCGCTAGCAAACTCGATAGCGAAGAAATGTTTCGGATTTGTGTAGGGTACATTGTGACAGCAAACGAGCAGGTGATCGAGCAAGCGTCTGATACGAGAGCATTGTGTTCGTATGGAGCGTGTTTGAAGTGAACAGCAGAGAAGAAAGGAACAAGGCAAAGTGTTGTGAAATAAAACATTACCTGTAATACGCATTTTGTTATTTGCTGATTGAAACTGCTAATTAAACTGTGAATTGAAACTAATACGTAGAGAACTGAACTCTCGCTCTTTATATAGCTGACGTGTCTTGCGCATCCGTTCTGCGCATACTGTCATGGCGGCCTCCATATAATATCCGGTCTGCGATGGAGATTAAAAAACAAACAATATTTGACAATAACACACCATCAAGGATTGCACCATCGCATCAAACGATGTGTCGTCAATTATGAATTTTACTGACTGTGTTGGGCAGGATGGCTGAATGCGATGCGGGATTGACAACAAACAAGAAGAAAGGTGTGATTTCAAGTTTTATTTCGAGGGAGATTTTCTTCAAAAATTGTTGTACCCATGCATAATGCGCACCCCAGATTTTAGGACAATAAATTAGTTACATTTTGCGCATTATGCATGGAAAAACACGGTAAGTCAAATTTGAAGATAGTATAAATTCATCTTAACGGACCTTGGGTTAATCTCAGAAAGAATTAAATCTATCTTTGTCTAATCGGCATTCTCGACCCACTGCAGTAGCCTGCAGGGGCAAACCCCTGACGGGAGAGCCCACCGGGCGAGAGAGAGCGATGCTCTTTGTCCGAACGAACCTTTTATACCAGTTCAGTTCGTGGGTACTATGCCTGCTTGGTCACGTACCATTTTTTTTCCATGACGTCATACATTGGCCTCAGATGACCCAAATGCTTCCAGAATAGACTGCACCTGCATCTCGGCCGGTCTCAACCGGATTCAAGCAGATGAGGTGACCATGTTCTCAGGGAAGTAACAATTTTCTGAGGGATGCTTCATCCTGTTTCCCACTTCCAAATCTTGTCAACTGTCCGTCAACGTGACTTTTGCTAATGTTTTTTCTCTGACTTGTGTTCCGTCAAAGAGCATTTTGTTTGGAACTCAACTGGATGAACGTGACCTCGGGTCACGCTCATGTGTGGGATCTCAGTCTTCCACCACTTAGTATCACCATTAACCCCTTCCGCCTCCTTGTCTTCGCTCACATTTATACATTCATGTGTAAATGGAACATCAATATTACATACATGTTTGATATTGATTAAACATCGTGACAATAATAACACATACTTTCACAATAGTCAATTTAACACATAATCATAACTATGATCGTGGATTCTCCTAGTTAGCAGATTACAACACTCAAGCATCTTCAAAACGTATTATGACAAGCTCAAGCGTGGGATTGCAGTCTTCCACACACGGTATCACTGTCAACCCCTTGTCCTTACTCAACTCTTAATACATTCATGTGTAAATGAAACATCAGTGCTATGATGCTGCTCAAGTTGCTACTAACTATACAGTATTGCAAAACAGAATAAAATAAAGTATATTGCAGCTTACTCTAACTGTGATTAACATGTCTCATTCTCATCCCTAACGATGAGCATGGGCTTCCCTAGTTAGCAAATTAAAATATTCCAGCAGTTTCAAAGTACGTTATAGCAAAACAAAATAATATAACATAATCCAAAATTGTGTGTTGCTGAGCTTCAGAACAAGTCTTCATCTAATCGATGACTTTTTAAACTATTAATTTACTAGTTAGGTCAATCTGACTTTGGCACCATCTTCTGGTGACATTTGCAACGGGAATGGAGGTTTACTGGTTCAACCAACAAATTCCCTTTTACCAATTTAACAATAGTTAATTTTGAAGAACTAACTTTTAAATAACCCTTACTCAGGCCCCCTTCTTCAGGTCTTCCATGTCAAGCTTTGAAATTTGGAATTTCATCTTAGCCAATTCGTCTGGGCCGAATCCAATACACACTAACGCATCGTCTTTTACCATCCTATCCACCATGTAACTCGACACCCCGAGGGCCAAAAAAATGTTTGCAGGGTCTAGAGCATCCGGAATTCGTTCTCCATGGCCTCGCCAAACTCCTCCCACGCCCGGGTTTTTTCCTCAGCAACCGCTGAAGCCGCGTTCCGCTTGGCCATCCGGTACCTGCCTCCGGGGTCCCGCAGGCCAAAACGGCCCGATAGGACTCCTTCTTCAGCTTGAACGCATCCCTTACCGCCGGTGTCCACCAGCGGGTTCGGGGATTGCCGCCACGACAGGCACCAACGACCTTACGGCCACAATTCCGGTCGGCTGCCTCAACAATGGAGGCACGGAACATGTTCCACTCGGACTCAATGTCCCCCGCCTCCTCCAGGATGTGCCAGAGGTGGGAGTTGAAGCTCTTCCTGACAGGGGATTCTGCCAGACGTTCCCAGCAGACCCTCACAGTTCGTTTGGGGCTGCCAGGTCGGACCGACATCTTCCCCACCATCGGAGCCAACCCACCACCAGGTG
Organism: Syngnathus acus; assembly: GCF_901709675.1. Classification (NCBI taxonomy): domain Eukaryota; kingdom Metazoa; phylum Chordata; class Actinopteri; order Syngnathiformes; family Syngnathidae; genus Syngnathus; species Syngnathus acus. Next base: position 17,115,450 of record NC_051092.1, read on the forward strand.
GTGATCAGTTGACAGCTCCGCCCCTCTCTTCACCCGAGTGTCCAAAACATGCGGCCGCAAATCCGATGACACAACTACAAAGTCGATTATCGAACTGCGGCCTAGGATGTCCTGGTGCCAAGTGCACACATGGACACCCTTATGTTTGCACATGGTGTTCATTATTGACAATCTGTGTCAAGCACAGAAGTCCAATAATAGAACACCGCTTGGGGGCAGATCAGGGGGGCCGTTCCACTCAATCACGCCGTTCCAGGTCTCACTGTCATTGCCCACGTGAGCATTGAAGTCACCCAGTAGAACGATGTCCCCAGAAGGAGCGCTCTCCAGCACTTCCTCCAAGGACTCCGAAAGGGGTGGGTACTCTGAGCTGCTGTTTGGTGCAGTCAGGACCCGTCCCCCCACCCGAAGGCGGAGGGAGGCTACCCTCTCGTTTACCGGGGTGAACCCCAATGTGCAGGCGCCCAGCTGCAGCAATCGACGCCTCTCACCGTGGGCAACTCCAGAGTGGAAGAGAGTCCAGCCCCTCTCGAGAGGGCTTGTACCGGAATCCAAACTGTGTGTGGAGGTAAGTCCGACTATGTCTAGTCGGAACTTTGCTGCCTTGCACACCAGCTCCGGCTCCTTTCCAGCCAGAGAGGTGACATTCCATGTCCCAAGAGCCAGCTTCTGCAGCCGGGGATCGGACCGCCAAGGTCCCTACCTTTGGCCGCCACCCAGCTTACATTGCACCCTTTGGCCCCTCCCACAGGTGGTGAGCCCATGGGAAGAAGTCATTATCCCACTAAAGAAACCTTCCAGCTTTAGAAATCCCCAGGATTTGACAGTTGGACTAAATTGACTAAAATGGGTGGGAGACAGTGTCCCTGACAATGTATCAGGAGATGAGAAGTATATGTTAAATAAGTTGCCAAACTTGATGCTAGTGTGATTAAAAGTGATGAGGCCGCAAATGTTTAAAAGACAATGAGGCCACAGTGCGCAGGCACTGTTCCAGTCGCAGGTCAAGGCGTGGCTCAAGCAGAGGAGCCTGAGGCAAAAGCTCCTTTTGGTCCTATGCAAAACATGTATCCAAATTTAACAGACCTGAAACATCCCCCATATACTAGCAAAAGATGCCATGGTCAGATTATTAGAACTCCTCAACAGACAAGAAGTATGACCAATGCTGTTAAATTTCCCAATATATAAACAATGCTGATGTATGCCAATGATAGAGGTGTCAAAACTTGGAGGATAAAGGCCACTAATATGACAAAATAGTAAAACCAAAACATCAAAATAGAGGATGACGTTTGTGCAGCGTTGGTTGTTAAAGTTAAGTTAAAGTTAAAGTCCCAATGATCGTCACACACACTGGGTGTGGTGAAATTTGTCCTCTGCATTTAACCCATCGCTGTGTGATTTTGATCCATCCCCTGGGGGAGAAGGGAGCAGTGAGCAGCAGCGGTGCCGTGCTCGGGAATCATTTGGTGATCTAACCCCCCAATTCCAACCCTTAATGCTGAGTGCCAAGCAGGGAGGCAATGGGTCCCATCTTTATAGTTTTTGGTGTGAACCGGCCGGGGTTTGAACCCACAACCTTCCAGTCTCAGGGCGGACACTCTACCTTTAGGCCACTGAGCTTGTTGGTGTTGTTTGTGTCCTGTGTCTTTATTGTGGGCACTTGTCTTGTCCTTGTGTTCTGTGTGTGTCTCTGTGTGTCTGTGTTAAAATGATGAAATTGGCTAAAATAGTGTGCAAAGACATTTACTAGACTGTGGTCTATTCGATTTGCACCGCAACACAAAAACAAAATGATCTTGAAACTAGAAAATGCAATTTCTGGAGAAATTGCGTGTGAAGGCGAAGAAGCTGAATTAATTCTTGGGGAATGCTGCAGAATGATGTTGGAACGGGTTGAATCAGTTGAAGAATGTAGAAATTACGAAATTTTGTAAACTTTTACGGAAATTTTAATCAATTTTACTCGATCGCCAAATAAGGAATTAATAATTAAACGTGAAAATGTGAAATTTTTTTAATTTGGCAATTTCGGGAATATTGAAAATCTTCCTCGATGTGATTTGACTGTGCTGAATGATGTGAATTTCAAACTGGAACGTCATAAATGTGAAATGTTGAATGTGCCATTAACAATGAATGGAGACAATATTTGCCGTAAAATTTGCGAATTTTGTGAAAACGGAAAACTTTTGGAATTAACTGACTGCAAGCATCTCTTGGGTGAATTTTTGGAATGTGTCAAAATTGGAATGGAGTGAATCGGATGAATTATGAGGAAGGAGTAGCACATCAAAAAGTGTGAGGAATAAATATAATAGAGTGAATGGTGTAGAATAACATAAGTGTGAAGGCCTTCGTCTTCACACTAATATTAAGAAGGAGAGGAAAACAAAGATTTGTTTGTCGTCAGAAACTGGTCCACACTGGATGAGTGTGTGGCCCTGATGAGAAGTTGAAAAGAAAGAAAGAACATGATTTCTGGAATTGGATGACGCAAAATTATGAATTTAAGACATTGCAATACTAAATTTAAGAAGCAAAATTGATTGGTTGTGTTATAAGACTATACTAACAATTACATGTGAGTTAAACCAGAGAGAATGAGTTACTTAAACTAAAAACCAACAAAAACATTCTGATTAAGTTGCTGGTAATTATTCTGTGTTCATTTTTTAGATTGGTGGGTTGTTTTTCCAAGAACTTTTGAGATAGGATGAGGAATGTGAATTGAGAATGATGTATGAATGTGTGAACAGCTTGAAGAGAGCTTGGAAAGAGTGAGACCAGTGTGTGATGGAGGCTGTGTGTGTGAGAGATGCAAATGAGCAAGAACGAATGACTGACAGGATGAGAGGAAAATACAGGTTGAATGGTTGAAATTGTTGGAGACTACTATGGGACAATTAGTAGAACAACTTTGAAGATGAGTGATTTTGAGCAACTTTAATGCTTAGAAAAGAAAAAAAGGGTTTCTTTTAATTAACTAGAGGAAAAATAAAGAAATAATAGGAAAAACCTGGAGAACTAGTAACACATCCAGAAGGTGTGTGAACTGGGAAACTGAGTAGCGTTTTGAGGGAAATAAGTCACATTAAATCATGATAGAATCAAATGTAGTAAAGAACATATCCCCCCACAAAGTTGTCTTGGTGATACTGTACGAGGATTGTGAGGCTTGGGCTTTTTGTCAAGCCCCAACAGGGGGGGAGTGTAGGATAGAAGATAGAAATAATACATCACTTTATGACATATGGATTTTCTAATACATTTGGCATCGTACCATTAGGTTAAACTTTTTCTCAAACTTTTCAAACTTTTGCTGTAAACAATCGGAAGATTATTGAAAAGTGGCTAAAGAAGCTATGAAGAAGTGCTCAGACTTTCCTTGCAGCACTCCTATTTTTTCTAGTTCAAGAGGCCAAAGAAATTGATTGGTGAATAAGACAAGATTTCTGAGCAGTGAATGACAGTACAGACCAGGGAACCAAGTGTTCCTGATCCGCACACATTACTAAATTCATTGCTGCCAAATAGGGCTTATTTCACCGTGATTGATTGATTATCATGAATTGTATGGCTGGTTTCACGCCTTCATCTGAAAGTCAAGTTTTGGTCTTCATTGATGATATTTTAATTGCTTCAGAAACAAAGGAAGCGTGCAGACGAGATTCCCTTCTCCTCCTGCAGCATCTAGGCCAGACAGGAAATGAAGTCAGGAAACAGAAGTTACAATGGGTAAAGCCAGAAGTAAACTATCTTGGTCACACACTCTCAGCGAAAGGAAGAGAAGTGCAACAGGGCAGGAAACAGGCTATATTTGGCACACCACGACCTGTCACAACGAAACAACTTACCGTTTTTTTCCATGTATAATGCGCAAAATTTAACTAATTTATTGCCCTAAAATCTGGGGTACGCATTATACATGGGTAAAATTTTTTGTTTTTGAAGAAAATCATGGTACAACAATTTTTGAAGAAAATCTTGTCACGGATGGAGTGTGGAAAGGAGCGGGGCGACCAAGTGCAGCTTGGACCAGGGTTTATTGGAGGAACTCAAAACACAGACTTGGTAAACTAATTGTGATAAATAACTGGAACATCACTCAAATATTGGTGATCCCGTTGAGAGTCTCACATATTTCTTCGCTATCGAGTTTGCTACTGCATGCGCAGTGATACTGACCGGCAGAATAACATCCGGTTGTTCCCAAAGATGATCTTTTTTCTGAAATAATTTTACGTTTACGGACTTAAGTAACCCGGCCGGGTCATACCAAAGACTATAAAAATGGGACCCATTGCCTCCCTGCTTGGCACTCAGCATTAAGGGTTGGAATTGGGGGGTTAGATCACCAAATGATTCCCGAGCGCGGCGCCGCTGCTGCTCACTGCTCCCCTCTCCCCCAAGGGATGGATCAAAATCACACGGGGATGGGTCAAATGCAGAGGACAAATTTCACCACACCCAGATGCGTGTGTGACGATCATTGGGACTTTATAAAAATAAAATAAAAAAAAGTCAAAATCTGGGTGCGTATTATACATGGGTACAGGCTTTTTTCCAGCATCGACATGCCATTTTTAGGGTGCGTATTATACATGGGGGCGCATTATACATGGAAAAAAACGGTATGTCTTTCTTAGGTTTGTGTGTAATTACTGCAGAGCATGGGTTCCACTCGATGCTGAAATGGCTCAACCACTGACAGAAATGGCTCATGGACAGCCGTTACACTCAAAGATAAAATCACGTGGACACCAGAAGCCGAAGAAGCATTCACAAAATTAAAAATGGCATTAGTTCAAACAAACAAAGGTGTGATAATCGATAAAGATGTTACTGGCCACATCAATAACAAACCTGTTTTACCAGAATGACTTTTTAAGGCAACAGCAATTGTGACACACACCATGTGTCAACAGGGGGGGGGGGTGAGTTACCTTTGGTGTCAGGGTTGATAGATTAGTTTCATCCTATGCTTATGTTGGAATGTAATCTGTAATAATTAACTAAACATGTCTTGTTATAACAAAGTAGTAGAACAAAGTGCTAAGATCCTTTGAACTGATTGACCAGCTGCAGAGGAAGCAATCTAAGTTGTTCTGTTTCCCCCAACGTCGTAAAACACCCCCTGCTATGATTTGACCAGAGGCCAGGGGTTTCACCCCCATCCTGTCCACTCTCACCCCCATCCTGCTTCTCTCAATAAATATGCTCTTGCAAGAATCCAAAGTCAGACTTCGTTCAATCATCGTGACGAACGAGCTCTCCACTTGCAAGTGTTCAAAAGGCATACTGTCTCCCGTGTGGTTCTTGCAAAATAAATGTGAGTGAGAACCAGCCTATCATTTTGGTGCCGTGACCCAGATCCCTCACATACCCACTGCTGATCGACGGAGGACAACGTGCTGCATTGTCGACAAGCCAGCATCCATTAGGAGGACCTGGAAAAGAAAGACCTGGGAAGAAAATTCTTCGCTGGGCCAGCATCTTAGGTTTGCCTTCGTCTGACAACAGTGGATTGACGGGATCCGGAAGTGCAACGAACCAGGGGACAAGTAAGTAAAAGCCCTAAAGTTGTGGTGAAACGTGTAAAAGTAAAAGTGCACAGGAAAATGTACAAGTAAATAGGCAGGACAGAAGATCTTAAGTCTTGTGGAAGGAGGGGGTGTTGTAGAGTCCCCCTCTGGATGAAGTGGCTCTTCTGGAGCAGTGGTTCTCAAACTTTTTAATATATTTTTGTAAAATCTCACGTACCCCCTAGAGCAGTGGTGGCCAACCCGCGGCTCGCGAGCCGCATGCGGCTCTTTGGCTGGTTTCATGCGGCTCTTTTACGTTCATATCAACATTTGTGTTTATTTTTCGTGCGTATTTGCTTCGCTTGAGTTCAATATGGTATTTTGGTCAAACGCGCATGCGCGTGAGGTGAAATCCCACAAAGGAGGAGGGACAAACAGAGCGATTGGTTTTGCTGGCTCTTTAAGGAATGGCGACTGTGACTACGGGGGCCCATTAGGTCCAGAAAAGCTGACAAGACGCTTGCCAAAATGGCAAGGAAAAAATGCACAGCTAAACGAATATATGACGAAGAACACAGGACGTTTTTAACAGAGTTAAAGTTGGTTTTTGTTGAACGCTCAATTTGTCATTATCATGTTGGTGCGTGACATAATAATGTCACACAATAAATTTGGCTGAGCAGAGGTGTGTGTGTGTGTGTGTGTGTGTGTGTGTGTGTGTGTGTGTGTGTGTGTGTGTGTGTGTGTGTGTGTGTGTGCGTGCGCGTGTGCGCGTGTGTGTGCGTGTTTGTGTGTGTGGGGGGGGGTGTTCATGTGTGCTCATGTGTATGATGTGGCTCTTTGCGATGACACAGTAAAAAATGTGGCTCTTAGTCTCTGACTGGTTGGCCACCCCTGCCCTAGAGTATCTCCGTGTACCCCCATTTGACAACCACTGTTCTAAAGAGTACTACTTCGCGTTGGCAGGGCTGGGTAACAGGACTGTTGTCTTTAATTCCCAGGAAAGGAGGGGGTGTTGTAGAGTCCCCCTCTGGATGGAGCAGCTCTTTTTTTAAAGAGGACTTCGCGTAGGCAGGGATAAAAAACGTGTGTGGTTGAGAGAGTGACTGATAGGATAAATTGACTAAAGAGCAGTACTAGCAAATAACACAGGCAAGAAATTTGTTGAAAGGTCAATTTAAACCTGCATTGAGGATCCTCAAAGAAAAAAATTGAAAAAAAATTGAAAAAACTAAAACTACCAAATTAAGATGGGAAATGTAAACTGCAAATCTCCAAATAAAGGGGCTCTTGAAGGAGATGAGAAGTACATGGCGAGTAGATTTTCTAATTGTATGCAATACATGCCGAAGTGGAAGAAAAAGTATGGAGTACAAGGAAAGATGAAAGTTGAAATGTGGAACGTAGTGGTAGACATTTTGGAGGAGAGTGTGGCTAGGAAGCCAAAGGGATTGAGAAAGGAAAGAAAAGAGAGAGAACTGCAATGTGCTAGAGTGTGGTTGAAAGCTTCACAAGAGAGAAGAGAACAAAATCAAAAGACAAAAAATTGAAAAATTAAAAGTGATGAGGCCGCCATTCAATTAAGATTTGAAAAAGAATTCAAGTTGCACAGTGGCATCCCATTCAATGATGCAGCTGAGACTGGTTTCCCCCCTGAATTAGGCAACTGGGTGAGGAAACACTTGGTGGAAGCGGACACTGCTTGTGTTACAACAACCATGCAGTGGGCCAGAGACGCTGACAAAGTGATCGAGAAAGGCAAAAGTTCTGATGTATTTCATCTAGATGATGATGATAATAATCTAGATGAAGATACAACGGTCTTCTTCCAAAGATCCCAAAGGGGCAGAGGAAGAGTTAGAGGCCAACAAGGTCGCAAGCCACCATTCAAATCAAAACCCCCATCAGATTCAGACAACTGTGGGAAACATGGACACTGGTCAAGAGAGTGTCGTCATAAAAAACAAAACCAATCAAAGGGTGGAGGAAGAGGCATAGAATAAGTCAAATTTTCAGCATGACAAGCTTCCTCCCCTTTGACCTCTCATGCTCCTACAGATAAAGAAATAATCGATTTCCATACAGCATGAGACATTCTGAGTGCATTAAAAGAAAAAAAAAAAACAACGTTACTTTTGGTTTAGATTCATTGTCAGATTATAGAATGACAAATGACCAGGGATCAAATTGTGTGCACACTAAAGTTAAAATTTGTGGTAAAGAAATGCTAATTGCTTCTAAAAGATAAATAAAGAATTAGAATGTGCTGTCCTCACGTGTGTGGGCGGGAACCAGCTCATGATTGACTGCAGGAAATGGCCAGCCTGTGACGAATCATTGATGCCGGGCCCCACCCCTCCAGCGCGAGAGCTATGCATGTTAAAATGATGAAATTGGCTAAACTTTTAGGGAAAAGAAATTTGCTAGACTGTCTATCCAATTTGCACCGCAAAACAGAAACATTTTTGAAAAATAAAAATGAGAGGAAAAGAGAGAAATCTGTTTGCGGGCAAAAACTGATCCACACTAGTGCATATTAGTGTCGAGCCCTCATGAGAAATTCGAAAAAAAATGACAGAACATGCTTTCAGGAATTGGATTAAGCAAAATTGTGAATTTAAGACATTGCACTGCTACATTTAAGAGGAATAATTGATTGGTTGTGTTATAAGATTATACAAACTTCTATATGTGAGTTAAAATCCGAGAGACTGAGTTGAAAATGATACATGTATGTTGTGTGGAGAGCTTGGATAAATTCAGACCAATGTGATAGAAAGACTCTTTTTTGGAGACTGTGTGTAAGATGCAAATGAGTAAGGTTGAAGGATTGCCTGAATGAAAGGAAAATACAGGTTGAATGGTTGAAGTTGTTGGAGACTACTATGGAAAATTAGTAGAAAACCTTTGAAGAAAGAGTGATTTTGAGTAAGTTAAATGCTAAAAAAAAATTTTTTTGGATTGATAATTAACTAGAGACAAAAAAATGGAGAACCAGTAACACATGCAGAAGATGTGTGAACTGGGAAACTGAGAAGCGTTTTGGAAAGAATGTCAAATTAAATGATGATAGAATCATATGTAGTAAAGAACACATCCTCCCAAAATGTTTGTCAAGGTGTGAGGCATGGGCGTCGCCAAGCCTCAGAAGGAGGGAGGGAGTAGGACAGATCGTGAAAGATAGTAGTAATAACACTTTATGACATAGATTCTCTAATACATTTGGCTTCATACCATTAATAAAGTTAAAATTTTCTCAAACTTTTCAAATTTTTGCTGGAAGCAATCGGAAGATGATTGAAAAGTGACTAAAGAAGCTATGAGGAAGTGGTGTAGCTGTTAAGGGCACGCGCTTATGCGCTTACCTGGTTAATCAACATTTTTTTTAACTGCTACAGGACTTACGGTCCATTCCTCCAGTAACCAAGATCAGAGAATCTCCTTTAAATCAGGAGGCAATAAATGGGATAGCCCCTGTCATAAATGGTCTTTGGTCAGGAGGAATCATTAGGAAGTGCGCAAACTCTTCTGGCAAACATTCCTATTTGCCCAGTTCAAAAGGGCAATAAAATTGACTGGTGAATGATACATTTGCAAAAAGCAAAATAAAGAACAGTCCTTGGCAGATAGCATGATCAGAGCACTCAAACTGAAAGATGTGACAAATGCAAATTTACTGCCGCCTGATCTTTCTTCCCCACAGGTCAACAACCGCTCCAAGCCAGGAGACTGGAGACATAAAGGTCGTCAAAAAGGACAAACTGGGCCAGCCATGGTGGGAGGGACCATTCCAAGTCTTGCTGACTACCTCCACTGCACTGAACATTGCTGACGTTCACTGTGAGATCCCACACACAGGAGGGATGCTATGTGTGTTCCAAACCCCCCCTTCCTCCACGCAAGTTCACCTGAAGGCCGGAACAATGACTGTCACTGAAGCGAAATGCATGGCCTCTGTGGGAGGGGTTGGATTTCAACACCGTGCTGTCACAGTCAGTGATGCTACCTCTACCGTCCTGGACTCACAGAAAAGAACCTGTGATCGAACTCTTTTGGATTAATCTCAATGTGACTGTTGAAGGACGACAGATGCCACAAGTGGCCTAAACAAAAAGGCTACCTGGAATGGACTACACGTGTTTCATCCAAGAAAACGAAACCCACGAATGCATTAACGACTGCTCTCCAGGAGGAAACTAGATGGGAGCTTTGGACATCACCGCTGAGTGCCAGGATGGGGCTCTCCTACCAACATGGCTGCACCATCGGACGGAACCTACTTCATTCAGAATGGCTCGTGGCTTTGTGGTCACAAGAGTTGTCCGATGCTGCCCGCCAACTGGACACGAGTGTGTTCACCAGTGTGAGTGACAGACCACACCTACAAGATACAACATCATCAACTGACGACCGCACACAACTCTCTTGGACGTCGACGCAGGGCTGTTGCAGCCTTTGAACCACATTACCCCGTCTGGGGTGCGAATTTCCCTGACAGCCACAAAGTGTGGTCCGTCGGAGACAAAGTCGTTCATGCGCTTTTTCCTTGGATCGGAGTTGGGAAACAATCACTCTTCATCGAGACACTGAACTATCGTTTTCAATCCTTTGGGAATCTCTTGCTGCAAGTCAATGATGAATAAAACAGAGAGATTCAGGCTATTGGACAAATGGTCTTCCAAAACAGGATGGTTCTGGACTTGATGACTGCAGAGCAAGGTGGCGTGTGCCACATTATTGGGACTTCCTGTTGCACATACTTTCCAGGAGTTAATGACACTCACATCAACGACGCCGTGAACTCACTGAAGAATTTACAGCAGGCCATGTCGGAGGACAAGATCCCACATCAATGGGATTTCTTTTCATGGCTATTCTCTGGCGCTTGGTGGCAACTGCTGTTGAAACTTGTGACTCGTATGCGTGTTGTGCTGGTATTGTTGTGCTCATTTACGACCTGTGTTATCTCATGTTTGAAGTCAGCTGCATCAAGATCTGTGTCTTCTACCGTAGCTGAAGTGCGAATACAACATCTCAGGCATGTCGAATGTGATGATTTTAATGCGCTGCAGACAGAAGATTGCGATAATGCTGATTGGCTGAACGTTTTTCACAGAAACTTGATGATTTGACCGTCGGAAATGCCTCACAAGTGATGAATACAATGGTGTTTCTGTGTTTTTATTTTTATTTTTCTATCTTCATTCTAATTTCTTGCTTATGTTTGTTAATCGGGGTGACATAATCATGATAAACAGGAGGGATATGTTAGGGTTGATAGATTAGTTTCATTCTATGCTTATGTTGGAATGTAACCTGTACTAATTAACTAAACATGTCCTGTCCTAACAAAGTAGTAGAACCAAGTGCTAAGATCTTCTGAACGATTGACCAGCTGCAGAGGAAGCAATCTAAGTTGTTCTGTTTCCCCCAACGTCGTAAAACACCCCCTGCTATGATTTGACCAGAGGCCAGGGGTTTCACCCCCATCCTGTCCACTCCCACCCCCACCCTGCTTTTCTCAATAAATATGCTCTTGCAAGAATCCAAAGTCAGACTTCGTTCGATCATCGCTGTATGCAGTGACGAACAAGCTCTCCACTTGCAAGTGTTCAAAAGGCATACTGTGGTTCTTGCAAAAAAAGTTAGAGTGAGAACCACCCTAACATTTGGTTTAGATTCTCACTGATTTGTTTTAAGTCCTGTTTGTGTGAAGCATACTCCACACGGGAACCTAAAAGAAACGCTATATGAGAATCACCCCCACTTCAGAAGGGTTAACACCTTTTGAAATCAAACTGAAAGATGTGTCAAATGCAACTTTACTGCCGCTTGATCTTTATCTTCACAGGATGACTCGGCAAAACAAGGTGACTGGGTCTTCATCAAAGTGATTAAACGAAAGACGTGGTCTTCACCCCAGTGGGAGGGACCATTCCAAGTCCTACTCGCCACACCCACAGCTGTTAAGATTGCAGAAAGACCCAGCTGGATACATCTCAGCCACTGTAAGCTGCAGAGAGTGCTTGACCTCTAGGCCCTGGTCACGGGGAAGTCTGGCTACAAAGGGGAAGTCAATTTTAGTTTGGCTTCAGTCTCAAACCAGTGAAGAATTGAGAACCCTGGCCATTGAGCTCCCTAGGGGTACAGGTGGCTCTGTGGAACTGAACAGAAAATGGCCCTCAGAGGAGTGCTTGTCTGTGCTGTGGCTGCAGCATGTTTGCCAATGACATGGAGTGTCCAGGATACCAAAGAGGAAATAAAACCCACAAATGCATTGAGGACGACTGCCCTCCAGGAGGAAACTGGATGGGAGCCTTGGACATCACCACTGAGGGCCAGGGTAGGAGTGCTATTTCAAATGGTGAGGGCTCTCCGACCAACATGACTGGTGACTTTGTGGTCACAAGGGTTATCCGATGCTGCCCGCCAACTGGACAGGAGTGTGTGCACCAGTGTGGGTAACGGACCACACCTGAAGATACAGCATCATCAGATGACAACGGCGCACCACTCTTCTGGATGTCAACACAGGGCTGTTGCGACCGTTGAACCACATGATCCCGTCTGGGGTATGAATGCCCCAAGCAGCCATAAAATACAGTCCGTCAGAGACGAAATCGTTCATGCACTATTTCCTTGGATCGGAGTTGGAAAACAATCACTTTCATAGAGACACTGAACTATTTTCAATCTTTTGTGAATCTCTTGCTGATGGACCAGGCTGTTAGACTAATGGGCTTGCATAACAGGATGGCTCTAGAAGTGAGTAATGCCATCTCACATCCCCTGTGTTTCCAACGAAATCATGTTGATGGAATAAAGGTGGGAAGCACAAGGCGCTGCATCACCACCGTGAGTCTACAACCGTTCGACAAGACCTCGTTGAATGCCACAGTAGCCCTCAGACAGATCCGAGCAGGAGGCGAAAATCCCCACTCTATCATCGAAGGGCGATAGTGGCTCTGTGGACGCCGAGGCTACGCAGTCCTTCCAGGACAATGGGATGGCACATGTGCCTCCGTATATGTGTCAGATCACACTGTGTTCCTCAGTCTGACACATTTTCAGGAACATCATCAGCGAAGTACACGAGCAGCTGTTGCTCCCACCTTCCGTCCCCACGACAGTGTCTGGGGCTCAGACGTACCAGATAATTACAAGCATTGGAACACGGGACAAAACGTGGCACTCAGTTTTTTCCCATGGGAGAAGATGACACCCACATCGAGTATGATCTACAAGCCCAATCTCCGTAGGGCTATGTTCCAGGATCAAACTTCAGACAAAGTTGTCCATCCCTTTTGGTGGCTGTTTGATGGCAGTTGGAAGCAACTTCTCTTGAAAGTTACAGTTCTTTTACTTGCCATACTATTTTTTCTCTGTATTTCTACATCATGCATCGTACCTTGTATTCGTCACATGGTGACTAAAATGTTGACATCAGCATTTACTGTCCAAAATATGATGTTGATCCAGCGTGAACAAGATGACTGTGACAAACTTGTGTAATTTGATGCCTACCCTGTTTTGATGTTGAACATGGCCAAAGCTGGATGGAGAGCTATAGTTCTGATAAACTCTAGAATGTGAACTTTCATACTTTATGATGTTACTATACTATGATATATATATCGTAATTTTCGGACTATAAGTCGCGGTTTTTTTCATAGTTTGGGTGGGGGGGGCGACTTATAATAAGGAGCGACATATGAGTTTTTTTTTCAAATATTTTCCAAAAAAAAAAAAAAGTGAAACCGCGATAAACGAACCGCGATGTAGCAAGGGATTACTGTAATTTGAATTTCAAGTGACGTCAGCAGCGCGACGCGGCGTGGCGCGGCGGTTGTTTACATAAAGGACAAAGATTGATCACGGGATGACGAAGATGCGCACGCCCGGTCTTATTCTATGGAGCTCTCTTCCACTTCCGTGGCTGGAAGTCCACGCCACCACACGCCTGGAAGTTTGTTTTGTTAAATAAAGAGCCGTTTACCAAACCCACGTCTTTCCTTGAACTTTGTTAACACTACAATATAGTTATATAGTAGATCTGTGGAATAACGACGAGGCTGACGTCAGGGCGCACGCGCGGCGTTGTTGACGAAGGACGAGGAATTTGATCGATGGATTTAATGATTTAGAGTGCACAGATGGCTTGATAATACTATTGCTTATATAATAGTTATTTGATATTTAATTTATATATCGTTATATGGGCCTGTGGAATATTTTGAAGTGCAAGCGCCGTCAGCTGCGCGCACCCATTGTTGACAAAGGACGATCGATGGATTTAATGATTTGGAGTGACACAGATGGTTTGATAACATTATTGCTTATATAATAGTTATTTGATATATAATTTATGTATCGTTATATGGGCCTGTGGAATATTTTGAAGTGCAAGCGCCGTCAGCGGCGCGCACGCATTGTTGACAAAGGACGATCGATGGATTTAATGAATTGGAGTGACACAGATGGTTTTATTAACGTGTTATTTATGTAATAGTTTTTTGAATAACTCTGAATTTTACGTCAGGGCCGTTCTCAGCTCTTCGTTTGTGTTTATGTCACGTTAGCATACCTATCGTTTAGCCTGTTGTTGCTCGTTCATGACTGTTCTTGGTGTTGGATTTTGTCGAATAAATTGCCCCCCAAAATGCGACTTATACTCCGGAGCGACTTATATATGTTTTTTTTCACATTTTTGGGCATTTTATAGCTGATGCGACTTGTACTCCGGAGCGACTTATAGTCCGAAAATTACGGTATATATATATATAGTATATATATATATATATATATATATACCGTCATTTTATATATATATATATATATGTGCTGTCCTCACTCTGAAGCATCTAGTTTTTCACCAGCTAGACAGCAAGTTAACGACGCTCCAAATAATCAGACTTGGTTTCTTTTAGCTGATTTATTTGTAGAATGGCCTCAAACCATTGCCCTCTTAAGACCGTCGTAAAACTAGGAGAAAATACAAGTAAAATTGTGCGTTAGCTAAACACATACAAGCTACATCACATTTACAGTGAATAGGTTTGCATTAAACATCACATATAACCAAAATAAAATAGTCTTTCAAAATTCGAATAATACTCACGGACAAATCTTGTCCAAGGCACAACATAAAAGGTTTAAACATCAGTTCTTAACACCTGCACACGAGTCGACATTGCTTGCTGCCGTCCTGTGTTTGCTCTCAAAAACAACTTCCCACTGCAACCATTAGAGGGAGGTAAAGCACTACATGTAAACATGTGTTTCTACTTAAACTTATTACAAAGGGCAGAACAATATATATACCGTAAATTCCGGACTATAAGCCGCGACTTTTTTCCAAAATTTTGAACCCTGCGGCTTATAGTCAGGTGCGGCTTATATAAGGATTTTTTCGTGATTTTTGTGATGACTTGATCACTTTTATACACTGCGGTATCTTGAAGAAAAAAACAACAAAAATACTATTGAAACACTACTATGGCTGCTGCTTATTCTGACTGTGTTGCTTGTGACTATTATGAGCTTTAGTAGGAATGCACGCTAGGTGACCTGCGTCAAAGGGCTCTAAACCCTTTCTCTTACTCTGCCATGTGACTCAGAGATTACACAAAGCAGTGGCGCTGTTTGGACCATCTGCATTGTATTAAAACCCAATCAATCAGCATTTAAATTCAATTCTTCTGACATTTTGCTCAACAAAAACAAGTTGTAATGAACGTGAACTTTTCATGCATTTTATTCAGGTTACTTTGAATTTCGAGGCTTAAATGGCGGCACGGCGTATTTATGGATTTTTAAGGCCTCCAGGGGGCGCTCTAGCAGGAAGCAAGAGCGAGACAGACAAGAAGAGATAATGCGCCGAAGAAGACGTTGTAGTTTGTGTTTTGAACATTTCGCGCATCACGCACACACCCTCATCATGGAAAACACACGAAGAAATGCATTTGATGCAGCTTTTAAGTTAAAAGCAATCGATTTGGCTGTCAAAGAGGGAAATAGAGCTTAAATGGCGGCGCGGTGCGTCGTATTTATGGATTTTTACGGCCTCCGGGGCGCTCTAGCAGGAAGCAAGAGCGAGACAGACGAAGAAGAGATAATGCGCCGAAGAAGACGTGCTAGTTTGTGTTTTGATAGGCGTATAATTCACACGAAGAAGAGACAGAACGAGATCAAGATGGACATTACTGAAAGGGAGCTTTTATACACAAACCGTCATTATGGGGGACAAAAGAAATGCATATGATGCCGTTTTTAAGGTAAAGGCAGTCGATGTTGATGACGTGTTGCGTCACCCTTTATTTCGTGGTCCCGTCTACTCTAGTTTAATGTAATTTAGCGCTTCGTGCATGAATAAAATTAGCATGAACAGACCCTCATCACACTCGAAGAAATGCATAAAAGCGACGACGAAAGAGAGACTGAGAAAGTGTGAGGCGAAGGATATCTAACGCTATTCCAATCGGACGCTGAGGAGGAAGACTTGGATGGTTTCAGTGCACAGGAGGAAGATGAAGACGATGAAGCTCTTTTTCTACTTTTACTGGTATGTTTTTTAACGAGCCCTGTTGGTGCTGTACTACCGTGTTGCTGCTGTGTTACCGCCGCGTCTCAGTGACTTTTACCGGGTATGTTTTTTTTTAATCCAGCCCTATTAGTCTTGTGTGACTTCCGTGTTGCTGTGGTATTACTGCCGCGTCACGGGCAGTGTTTGGAAAGAAATGTTAAGGTATGTTATTAAAACTTTAAAAAAGCTTTCTGTGTCCAGTCTTTCTTTGTTAATAACTCACGTGCACACTTCCGTGTTGCTGCGGTGCTACTGCTGCGTCACAGGCAATGTTTAGAAAGACATGTTAAAGTATGTTATTAAAACTTTAAAAAGGCTTTCTGTGAACGGTCTTTCTTTGTAAAAAACGCGTGTGCACGTGCGGTTTATAGTCCGGTGCGGCTTATAGTCCGGAATTTACGGTATATATATATATACCGTAAATATATATATATATATAATATATATATTAATAGCTGATGCTTTGTTTTCCAATGGAATCTAATGTTAAACAGGGGGGAATGTTGGGAAATATGTCAAATATTATCATTAGATTCTATGTATCTAAGTGTGGAAGATCTTCCAGTATGTGGCAGTTCGACCTTGTGCTCATGACTTGGGAGCGTGTGGCTGGCTAAGGAGCACATGACTGGAGTCATGAGTCGCGTCAAACAATAAACTCATTGGTTAGCTAGCCATGAGTACATCATGAGATGGCTGAAGCAGACAAACGTCTTGGTTTAAGTAAAGTCATGAATGCGCCATGAGACGTATGCATCCCATGCACACCAAGACTACGTCTTTGTTAAACTAAAGTCATGAGATGATCATACTGCTCTTTTCAACAATAACATCCCTGTTTTATTGAAGTCATCAGAGTATCATGAGATGTCCCGTACTGTTTTAGAAACTATGCATTTGTGTAAACTCCACCCATTAAGATGTTGATGACTTGAACTCAATAAAAGGCAGAGCTAACTCTCGGGAGAGCGCGGTTCGGGCCACACATCCTGTGAGTGTGTCTCGGGCGCCCTCCTGCAGGAGTCGTTGGCCTGATGAAGACAACTCTAGGTCTGACGAAACTATTTGTGTAAAATGTTTATGAACCCAACAGAGTCAATAAAGCTCAGTGGAAAGTCGTCGTCTCCCAACCCTTCTGGGTTTGATTCGCAGCAATTGTGACCATGTCAAAATGTCGTTGAGCAAGACACAAAACCTCCAGTTGCTCCTGATGGTATGTCATCAGTAGGTAAATGAGAAAGCAGTGTGGAGTGCTTTTGGTACCAAATGTAAAAAAGCGCTATACAAGCACAGGCCATTTACCATTTAATCGAAATACCTGTTTTGACTAATTGGAGCACACAGAACATATTGCCAAGAAAAGATTTTACTTGACTTACACTTTGTTGACTGGCTGCTTTTGCACCTGTTGGTGGTCACAAGATGTTGTGGTCAGACTAGAAGACAGAATGTTTATGACACGTCTGATATGCCGTTTCGGCCTGAATATAAGACGATATTCTTTGCATTGAAATAAGACTGAAAAAGTGGTGGTCGTCTTACATTCGGGGTCTAGACCAGCGGTGACCAACCCGCGGCTCGCGAGCCGCATGCGGCTCTTTGGCTAGTTTCATGCGGCTCTTTTACGTTCATATCAACATTTGTGTTTATTTTTCGTGCGTATTTGCTTCGCTTGAGTTCAATATGGTATTTTGGTCAAACGCGCATGCGCGTGAGGTGAATTGGTTTTGCCCGCTTTTTTTATGAATGGCGACTGTGACTACGGGGGCCCATTAGGTCCAGAAAGGCCGACAAGACGCTTGCCAAAATGGCGAGGAAAAAATGCACAGCTAAACGAATATATGACGATGAACACAGGACGTTTTTAACAGAGTTAAAGTTGTTTTTTGTTGAACGCTATGGCAAGCCATTCTGCCTGACATGTCGGACGTCATTGGCGCATTTAAAAGCTTCAAATGGTCAGCGCCACTTCAGCTCACTTCATGCTAATATCGATAAGGACTTTGCAAAAGGGACTGAATTTCGCAAGCACAAGTTTGGAGACTTTGAAAAGTCAGGCAGAAAAATAGGTACAGTTTTTCAAAAAAATTACGAAGCACTCAGAGACTGTCACACTTGCATTGTTTCAACTGGCTTGGAACATTGCACGGGCTAAAAAGCCATACAATGAAGTGGAGTTCGTTAAAATATGCCTCAGTGACGTTATTGAAATCTTGTCTCCTGAAAACGACGAACTCAAACGAATGGTCTGTCCCGCCACACATAGTAAGTGAAAAAACTTATGTTTTTGTTTGTGGAATTTGTTAAACTGAGAGTTTGTCTGTGTGAGACAATGCACACAATGCTCATTGTTGAAAATGTGGTCTTTGGTCTGTGGTTTTAGTACTGTAGGAGTCAATTTGTCATTATCATGTTGGTGCGTGACATAATAATGTCACACAATAAATTTGGCTGAGCAGAGGGGTGTGTGTGCGTGTGTGTGTGTGTGCGTGCGTGCGTGTGCGTGCGCGTGCGTGTTTGTGTGCGTGTGTGTGTGTGGGGGGGGGTGTTCATGTGTGCTCATGTGTATGATGTGGCTCTTTGCGATGACACAGTAAAAAATGTGGCTCTTAGTCTCTGACTGGTTGGCCACCCCTGATCTAAACAAAGAACATTTTGCCTGTGCAAAGGAGCTCTGCTCATTGCTAGTGAAGACCTCTTACAGTAACAAAGAGAAAGATAAGAAAAGGACAGGAAGGATACATAAAACTGATAGGGGTTCAAAGGACATCCCTGGAACTAGATAAGAAGAACTTAGCTAAACGAAAAGGAGTTCAACTCGTAAAAGATGAGGCCCCCAGGTCTGGCAGGCAAAGGCTTAACCTAAATTATTCCAACAATCGGCCACCAAACAAGACAAGCACAGACTGCAACCGACAATCAGGACTGCACAAAAGATAATCGGGACCAACCTCCCATCTATCCGGGACTTGTACCAGGAAACGTGCAAGTAACATCTCTACAGACCCTTCTCACCCAGGTTACAGTCTGTTTGAACTACTCCCCTCCGAACGGGGTTACAGAGCGCTGTACGTCAACACCAGCCAACAACCAGCTCAGTGGCCTAGTGGTAGAGTGTCCGCCCTGAGACTGGAAGGTTGTGGGTTCAAACCCCGGCCGGGTCATACCAAAGACTATAAAAATGGGACCCATTGCCTCCCTGCTTGGCACTCAGCATTAAGGGTTGGAATTGGGGGGTTAGATCACCAACTGATTCCCGAGCGCGGCACCGCTGCTGCTCACTGCTCCCCTCTCCCCCAGGGGATGGATTAAAATCACACGGGGATGGGTTAAATGCAGAGGACAAATTTCACCACACCCAGATGTGTGTGTGACGATCATCGGGACTTTAACTTAACTTTAACTTTAACATAGAGACAGCTTCTTCCCCCAGGCTGTCACTTTGATGAACTCACACCACTCTTAGAGTCTCAGAGACATTGCTGTGCAATAACATCCTGCTCTCGACGCTTCATCTTTGAATTGTCTATATTATTTGTACTATGTGTCCTCTGCATCCATTGCAGGCTGGTCATCCTGGAAGAGGGATCCTCCCATCTTTGGTCTCTTCTCAAGGTTTCTCATTTACCCTAGTAGGAGTAAAGAGTTTTTCCTTGCCCTCCTGGGAGTTTAAGATCAGGGGATGTTTGAGAATAATTGTCAATTTTTGCACATGTTGTCCTGAATGTTGTTAGCTACTGTTAGGCTACGGATTTTAGTTATTGATCTGACTCCAAATTGCGATCAACACTTAACACATGAGTCGTTATGTCCTAATCCACACACTGGTACACCTAACAATTTTGCGAGTTCGTTCTGTCAAAGAGAAGACCAGTAGATCAATTAGGCCGAATTTACCAATTGTTTAATCCTGACAAAGCAAGCTAATACAGGCGCCTGGGTCTCGGGTCCTTAACATCAAAAACTCGTGCGCCTTCGTGACCATCAAAGACAACACATTCTTCCGGGTTGCCCAGTTTTAAGGAAACACAATATGAATATTCAAGCATGCAAAATATTGTGTGGTGATTGGTCGATGGTCATCTCCTCCTCGTTTGGGTGTTTTTCCGCTGCTCAGCGCAGGTGTCTGGACCACCAATACGAGTTGTTATTCGCGTTCCTCACCGGCCTTGAGATGTCCTCCCTGTCTGGACATCCTGTTCCACAGTACTTTGTAGAAAATAAGTTCATGCAGTTGCCTGCACATTCCTTTCCACTTATTATGCGACCACACGAGTACACTACTACTGAAAATTATTTCGATGTGATTATATATAAGTCTAACGCAGCCTCAATCAAATATGTTTGCAAACTGCCGAAAGTACATTTCCCTTTACTACCTAAATGTTGTACAGAGAACGAGATGCACCGGAGTCAAATTCCTTGTTTGGCATTTTCAAACTTGGCAAATAAAAATTTATTTGATTTGATTTGATCTTGTCAAGGATGTAGCAGCCCTCTCCCACCTGCCCTCTTGTGATGCCACACACTTCATGCAAATGCGCTAACACATTCTCATAAGATTGACAGTTTTTCCACCCTTTTGCAAAACAGTTAACACAGATGTCATTCAAGAAGTCCAAACTTTGTTTTAGCTGTGGTTACAGACATAATCCATATGCTCCGAGCTCTTAGAAACTCCCTGATCAGTATGCAATCACTAAAATCACCTGTCTGACACTTCTTCACAAAATTTTTCAATTTGCAATCAGTCTTCAGACCTGTGTTGTTTTCTGCAAGCATGGATCGAGGAGGTCTAAGGCAGATGAGGGGTAGAGTGAGAGTGAGAGGCGTCAGAGGAAGCGGAGTTCGTGTGCAAGGTGCAGGTATAGCTAGAAGGGCTCAGAAGAAGAGACAGAAGAGTATCTCTTCTTCTCTTATAATAGATAGATAGATAGCTAGATAGCTAGATAGATAGATAGATAGATAGATAGATAGATAGATAGATAGATAGATAGATAGATAGATAGATAGATAGATAGATAGATAGATAGATAGATAGATAGATTGAAACGTTATTGATCCCCGGGGGTGGGGAAATTCAGGCCCCAGCAGTATTCATACCACAGAGCGGGTACACAAAAGACACACAGATGACATGAGCGCAACTCAATAGGCTCCTACAAGGCTGCCACACAACGGCGCCTACTATAGATGTTTGTTCTTTACTGTTTTTTTATTTTCCTAATTTCTTACACAATTTTTTACTTTTATTTCCATGTATTCTCTGTGTGAATATTTCATTTGTCAGCCATAGTCTGAAAAAAAGACTGTAATCAATAAAATTTGCATCAAAGCATATCTGATTCTGGATGCATTTTCTGCAAGAGGGCAAATTCGACTACAAACGGCACTGGCATGTAGGGTGCATGTAGGCTGCAATGACAAGCAATGGTGCACTGATTCACACAAGTGCTGTATTTTGTATTTTGTTGCCCATTGTGTAATGATTGAGTGGAGGTGCTCATACACTTGTGTCAAAGTTGAGTTGTTCAAAGGCAAAATTTGCTTTTGTTACATATTTTAAATGTTTTGGCACAGGTATTGCCTTTTGCAAACACTGTGCATTTTGACCACTGTGGCATGTGTTTAGCCCTCTGCGATGTTTTGAAAGTCGATTTTGAGTGTACAGCTGTGTCAAAACAATTAGAACTCTAAATGTTTTGGGTGGCGCACTGGTCAGCACGTCCGCCTCACAATTAGGAGGGTGCGGGTTCGATTCCACCTCCCTGTGTAGAGTTTGCATGTTCTCCCCGTGCCCGCGTGGGTTTTCTCCGGGCACTCCGGTTTACTCCCACATCCCCAAAACATGCTTGGTAGGCCTATTGGTCACTCCAAATTGCCCCAGGTTTGAGTGCGAGTGCAAATGGTTGTTCGTCTCTGTGGGCCCTGCGATTGGCTGGCAACCAATTCAGGGTGTCCCCCGCCTACTGCCCGATGACTGCTGGGATAGGCTCCAGGACCTCATTTTGACCACTGTCGCATTTGTTTAGCCCCCTGTATTAACTGTTTTGAAAATGTGGATTTTGAGTTGACAGCTGCGTCAAAACAATCAATAAAAACAGTTTTAAGTTTTTTGGCACGGTTAGAGCCTTTTGCAAACAAAATGTGTCATTTTGACTATTGTGGCACTGTTAAGGCCTCTGCGTTAACTGTTTTGAAAATGTGGATTTTGAGTTGACGGCCGCGTCAAAACAATCAATAAAATCTGAAAGTTGAAGTTAGCCAGCAGCCTCTTCACTTGCCTCCACTTGGGAGCAGGTTGGCTGTGAAAATCTATCGGCAGGCAGGCCCAAGTACTGCGAGGGAGGGACTGACTTAGGTGGGTTTGACTGTTTCTGGGGCGGCTCTACCCTCGATGTTCTGCAGCGAGCTGTGCTTGGAGAATAGCATACAGGTGACAAGTGACATAGAGGTTAAGATGGTGCGTGAATAAGTGTTGGATTTAGCCCAGACAAATTGGCTCAGATGAAATTCCAAATTTCACCAGAAGATGGTGCCAAAGCTTGATGTAAGAGACCTGAAGGAGGGGGCCTCAGTAAGGGTTGCGTAAAAGTTAGTTCTTCAAAATGAACTATTGTTAAACTGGTAAAGAGGGGTTTGTTGGTTGAACCAGTCAACCTCCAATGCCGTTTCAGATTTTACCATAAGATGGTGCCAAAGTTAAATTGACCTGACAGAGGATCAGTAGTCAAAATTGTTAAGTAACTAGAAAGACGTATTCTGAATTAGTCATAGAGACACATAATTTTGGATTATTTTACATTACTTTGCTTTGACATAATATTTTGAAACTGCTTGAATATTTTAAACTGCTAATTAGGAAAGCCCATCATCATGGTGAAGAGATGAGAATGTGACAAGATTCGGAATTCGACCGATTCACTTCTCGAACCGCCTTCTGGAACAGTTTGTGGTCGAAAACCGAGGTTTGACTGTATATATACAGTGCCTTGCGAAAGTATCCGGCCCCCTTGAACCTTTCAACATTTCGCGACATTTCAGGCTGCTGTTCACAAACGCTCTCCATCCAACCTCACTGAGCTCGAGCTGTTTTGCAAGGAAGAATGGGCAAGAATTCCAGTCTCTCGATGTGCAAAACTGATAGAGACATACCCCAAGCGACTTGCAGCTGTAATTGCAGCAAAAGGTGGCGCTACAAAGTATTAGCGCAAGGGGGCCGAATAATATTGCACGCCCCACTTTTCAGTTTTTTATTTGTTAAAAAAGTTTAAATTATCCAATAAATTTCGTTCCACTTCACGATTGTGTCCCACTTGTTGTTGATTCTTGACAAAAAATTAAACTTTTATATCTTTATGTTTGAAGCCTGAAATGTCGCGAAATGTTGAAAGGTTCAAGGGGGCCGGATACTTTCGCAAGGCACTGTATAGAGGCTTTGCAGCTGACGTCATCAGCCACGCCCATTAGCTTGGCGGCCATCTTGCCGGTCACCAGTTCAGTGCCGGTCAACGACACACACGCTTTCTTGTTACATCTGCTGCTATTTGAGCTTGAAAATGCCGGAAACCTGCTGTGCTGTTGGATGTAGCAATAGACGAGGCGATAAACCAAATCTTAGCTTCTATAGATTTCCGGCAAACATCAAAAAACGCGATAAATGGATCGCGGCGATTCGTCGTGAACGATGGAAACCTACGATTTACACAAGGATATGCAATGAGCACTTCATATCAGGTATGTAAACAAACTATTCACCCCTGATTTGTTTCACAAAATGTGAAATAATACAATATGGGATGATACAAATATGATTGTTGAAAATGCTGGGTGCATTTTTAGAAAGGCAGCAAGAGCAGCAAGGCAGGGAATGGGATGATTTCTTCAGTTCACCCCCCACCCCGTTTTTATTTTTTGTTTATTTTTTCATGATGCTTCATCTGATTGGCTTGAAAACTTTATCAATGTAAATATTGAACTTCATATTGGAATTGAACAATTAATTCTCATGAGTGAATGCATTAGGAAATTTCAAAAAAAATTATTATGAACCTTGTGAAACAATTTTTTTTTAATGAAGCATTTTTGAACAAGAGGCTTTTTGTTACTTCATTTGGCACAAGGTAAAATCTACATTGGTAAAGTTTTCAAGCCATTGGCACAAGGTTAAAATTTTTATTGGTTAAGTTTTCAAGCCAATCAGATGAGGCATCATGCAAAAATAAACAAAAAATAAAAATGGTAGCAACTTGAACAGACAGGTACAGTATCTGAATGATTTCACTCTATTCAGTTTTTTAATATGTCAAGTTATGAAATGCCATTACGAAACAAATTGAACTGGGTATATCCCCTTCAACAACGTGCTTAATTATTTATGGTAGTCATTATGAATAATGTGATTGTTTAATTGTTTCAGGTGCAAAAAGCGAAGATCCACTATCCCCAGACTATGTGCCAAGTATATTTGAGCATACCCAGTCACCTCACAAACGAAAACTCAAATGTTCAATGAAGATCTTTGAGAGAAGACAAAATCTCAAGCAGCGCAAGAGAGACCGCGAGAGGGCATTGGCAGCAGCAGCAGCACTTGTCAATATTTCCCAGTCTGTCCCTTGTGAAAATGATCAACTACCCGCTGGTGAAGATGTGGTGCACGCTGAGATTCGAAAAGAAGGCATGGTGACTACTGCCACACAGACGGATATCACTGGGGAAGCAATGGATTCCCTCACTGCAGAGTGTAAAAATCTGCGTGCAGAACTTGATGAACTGAAGGACAGTTTGAAACGCTGTACATGTACAGCTGTGAGAGAGGTACAGGAAGCTTTCGCTTCACTGCCCTTGGCACAAAGTTGTCAGCATAGTCAAGGACAATGCTCAAAATTGCTGGTCTTCCACCGCATTCAGACAAAGCCTTGTAAAAGGCAGCTTTCTGCTCTTCAGTTGGTGGAGGAACATTCAGCAGTTTTCTCGCAGCACTTTCCTCAGGAGTTGAAACTTCTGACTTTCGTTTCTGGGCTGGACGAGCAAAATCGATATTGCATCCTTCAGCATATTCTATGTGCGATGCTGATGGTTTCAGCCACTGACAAGGTAGTGATGTGCATGAAGTGGCCGTCTTCATACGTATTAATGTCTCCAGGGCGAACAGGGATGCTGCTGAATGTGAACATGTTTCACCCAATCCAGCCATGCAGGTACAGTGGCAGCACAGGATCTGACCATCTTTCGCTATTGCTACCCAAGGTCTGAGGGGAGGATCATTCATCCGTTGAGAGTGTTTTACCTGAAACAGATAATATGACATACCTTATATTATTATCAGTCCCTAATTTGGATATAATATACAAGGCTAGACCTCTTACTGTCCATTTATGCATATTTTACCTGGCATTTGGTAAATGTTCTCATTAAATTAGCTTGAAAATTTAAACCTGGTTCATTTTGAGCAAGAGACCAAAAGGAATTATCAAGCATGAATTCTAAAAAGTATTTTTGTAGAAATTGTTGCATAAGCTCTATACTGAATAGTTGGAAATTATGTAATGTTTTATTGTAGGAATTAATTTCTCAGATTTCAATATGAAGCTCCTGGAAACAGTTTTTTACAAAGCAATTTTTGATATTGTTTGGTCACATCCTTAAACTGAACACAATAAATTTTCAGGCTAATCTTTTATTACAAAAAGCCTCCTGTTCAAAAATGCTTAATTAAAAAACTGTTTCACTAAGTCTATTGTAGTTTTTTGAAATTATGTAATGCAAAGAAAAATTGGAAAATTTCAATATGAAGTTTGTAAAACAGTTTTTTTAATTAAAAGCATTTTTGAACAAGAGGCCTTTTGTAATAAAAAAAAGCTTAACAATGTGAGTTTTCATTAGAATCACTTCAGTAGTTTTTTCACAATCACACTGTTACTGCCACGCGGATTTGTAAACAGACAGTAGGCGTGTGCCCTCCTCTCCTGGCTCTTCTGTGTGTGCTTTTTCCTTACCTTGGTCATGAGAAGAAATCGATTCTTGTTTGGAATCTGCCATATCAGCCCATCATGCACAAAACCTGCTGTAAAATACTTGTAGGCATCCAGACTCTTGTATGCCTTAAGGTCCTTTCCAGTGTACGGAGATGGTGAATCGACGAGGTAATTATAAATATCTGGATATGAGAGATCAGGCAGGTCGGCTGTTGCAAAATGCTCAGGTGATTTTAGCATGCTTCTCGGTAAAAGGTACGGATCCGTTGTGCCAACAAGGTTCAACTTCTCTCGGTAACGTTTCTTGGATTCTTCATCCAAATGCCCAACTTCATTGGATAGCAAATCAGCAATAATTCGGATGAAATCGGTGAAAATGTAGCGCAGAAATCAAACTGAATCTGTACGAACACGTAGGAACGAGCTGACCGGTTGACCGGCAAGATGGCGGCATAACACAAAATCACGTGATAAAATCACGTGACTGCAAAGCATGTGGACAAATTTCACCACACCCAGTTGTGTGTGTGACGATCATTGGGACTTTAACTTTAATATATATATATATATACAGTGGAGCCTCGGTTTTCGAGTACAATCCGTTCCAGAAGGCTGTTCGAGAAGTGAATCGTTCGAATTGCGCATCATATTTTCCCATTACAAATAATGGAGAAAAAAATTAATCCGTTCCAAACCAACAAAAAACGGCTTTTTAAGCATTTTTTCATTTGTGCATTTTTGTCCAATCGCGCAACTGCAGCGCACCGCCGAACGCGCAGCCGTAGCAAGTCACCGACCGCGCAACTGCACCGCGCTGGTCGCATTATTGTGACAGAGCCGTCGCTGAAATTTAGAAAATATTTTTAAAGTCCTGCTTTCCAAACTTTAAGTGGACATCAGTGCGCAGGGAGCTTAATTTTGTCCGATCGCGCAACTGCAGTGCACCGCCGAAGGCGCAACCGTAGCGCGCCGCCGACCGCGCAACGGCACCGCGCTGGTCGCATTATTGTGACAGAGCGGTCGCTAAAATTAAGAAAATATTTTTAAAGTCCTTATGTACTCTCTAAAATTTAAAAGGGCCTCAGTGCGCAGGGAGCTTAATTCGGGCCGATCGCGCAACCGCACCACCGGGCGCTCAGTGTCGCATTGCTTTAGGAGCGTCTTTGTGTTTTAGGATGGCTTTACTGCTCCCACTTGCTTCCTTTGGAGGCATGATTAGAGTTGATGCAATCCTCAGAGTAACGAGAACGTAATAACGAACGGAGTCAGTTGGCATGCGGGTCCTCTCGGCTCATCCCGCGAGGTTCGACAACCAAATTGCGTCCGACATCCGAAGCAAAAAAATCTCGAATTTGTTGTTCGAATACCGATTTGTTCGAGAACCGGGCACACAAACCCTTGATGTCTAAATAGACAATGTATAAACCCTTGATGTCTATTGTATGCAAATGTGAAACCCTTGATGTCTAAATAGACAATGTATAAACCCTTGATGTCTATTGTATGCAAATGTATATGCAAATGAGCTAGGCGCCAGTCTGGCGGGCGCCAAGATAGCGCCAGTCAAGAGGGGGGTGCTGTCGCCATTTTGGCATCTGAAGGAGCTAGTCAAGGTGTTGATGCACCTAATTTGACATACAATAGCTTGTGGAGCCTCTGCTAGTTGAGTCAACAATTATTGGGTCCGAGTTGTCTGCGTGTAACTTTGTTGAAAGAAGACATCTGAAGGAGAAAGACAAGGTGTTGGTACACCTAATTTAACATACAATAGTTTGGAGTGTTCTCGCGACACATGACCCTATAGGCGTGGTCTTTTCTCCGCCGAGTTTGAGGTTAGTTTGGGACGGATGACCATCGATCATTTTGAGAAGACAAGCCAGCGCATGAGCTCTGATCAGAGGAGTCGGAGTGCGTCAAAAGTTGTTTCGAGATGGTTAAAGGTAAGTCATGTTACTATTTTATCGGTATAATAATAATAATAATAATAATAATAATAATAATAATAATACACTGGGGTTATCATGTAAAACATGATGTAATGTTTATGTAATATCATGCAGATATAATCGTATTTGCTGATGTACATGCACCCTTTGACGATGACTTTAGTGGAGTTTATCTAACACAATCAGACTACGGTGAGTCACCCGTTCATTTACGCTAGTTAATATAAATGCTATTAGTTGGTGATTTATTTTATGTATGTAACAGATCTCGTGGCCGCGGCCACTAGAAAAAACGAACCGCCGACACTACTTTCAGATAACTTCGTCAGCATAGTAACGACGCTTTAATGACTCTACCTCAGCTCAAACTATTGTATGTTAAATCAGGTGTACCAACACCTTGTCTTTCTCCTTCAGATGTCTTTTTTCAACAAAGTTACACGCTCATTTGCAAATAAATTTGCATACAATAGACATCAAGGGTTTGTACATTGTTAATTTGTGTGTCCTAAATATTGTTATCCAATATATCAACCGCAGTTGCTGGTTGGAGATGTACTTTTATTATTATTATTACACACACACACACACACACACACACACACACACACACACACACACACACACACACACACACACAGCTGTACGTATGGATAGAGAGAAATATCAATAGCCAAACGGTACAGTGGTGCCTCGTTGCAGCAGCCTCCTTTTATCGTACCGCTTGGTAAATGACGTGTTTCTGAGATGAAACCCTCTCTTATTGCGAACAATGCTGTGTTGGGGGGCGTATAGCACATCTGAGGTTGCACCTGCTGTGTCGATGTACCCGTGAACCAAATTGAGCATGCTATCGAGATTGATGCTCTGACCGCTTTCGTGAGTCTGCGTGATTTCCTTCACCTTCATGACTGTGTGACCTGTCTCCGCGTCCTGTAAGCGTATGTTTTCGGCCCTGCTGAGACAAATTCTGAAATCCTGTCATTCGAAAGCTCATCTGTCAAATCACCCAGATAATCCCCTAGCGCAGGGGTGGCCAACCAGTCAGAGACTAAGAGCCACATTTTTTTACTGTGTACCGCAAAGAGCCACATACCCCCCCCCCCCCCCCGAATGGGTTTGCCCCTCCTCCTTTGCGGGATTTCACCTTATGCGCATGCGCGTTTGACGAAAATACCATATTGAACTCAAGCGAAGTGAACACGCAGCGTTTGACGAAAATACCATATTGAACTCAAGCGAAGCGAACACGCACAAAAACAAACAAACAAACAAATAAACCCACAAATGTTGATATGAACGTAAAGGAGCCGCATGAAACCCGGCAAGGAGCCGCATGCGGCTCGCGAGCCGAACGTAAAGGAGCCGCATGAAACCCGGCAAAGAGCCGCATGCGGCTCGCGAGCCGCGGGTTGGCCACCCCTGCCCTAGCGGGAGAACACTTTCGCCCGGTTTCACCGTGTACACGAGGCTGTCTGTATCGGTGTAAATAACTCGCCTCTGTAAAATTTCTAAATAGCTGTACATTTTTAGACGTGCATATGCGGTTGTGAAACACGCCGCAGCCACGTTTGATGTTTTTGAGGCGGGTATCTCATTGTTTATGTTGAAACAATACTGTACAATCTAAAGCTTTTCGCTGATAAAGTGGAAGAATTTCACATCGTACAGACCTGAAAACAGAAGTTCAAAAAATTCCTCAGATTTTGTCACAATTTTTGTGTTTGTCATGTTCTCACGCTGCGCGTGTTTTCCCCATAGATTGTTAAGACAGAGTTTTCAAACTCTTCATTTTCCCTGGTTT
The DNA here is from genome assembly GCF_901709675.1 of Syngnathus acus. Taxonomy (NCBI): domain Eukaryota; kingdom Metazoa; phylum Chordata; class Actinopteri; order Syngnathiformes; family Syngnathidae; genus Syngnathus; species Syngnathus acus. The sequence continues at coordinate 17,145,287 of NC_051092.1, forward strand.
ACAGCAATTTTGGAAGGGTCTAGTTGGATACCCTGATGAATTGCGTAACCTTCTATGTATCTTTCTCATGATTGACCACGTGCGCCGGATAACCTGAAGATTCCTGTTTACCTTTTAGAAATGTTCGCATGTAATCACGGAAAATTGTGTCGCTCGCTCTTGTGTAATGCCATACTTCTGTAATATCTACAACCGTGTAGCCGGGGTTGTCCAAACACCTGTTAATGATCTTTGCTCATCACTATGTGTACACGCTGTCTGCTGGTTGTTACGCTCAGCGCATGTACGACACAGTGTGAAGACGAGTTTACCTTTAGCTGTTTTGAAGGGTAAAACGGGAAAATACAAACCACGGGGTGGGTTGACTGTGGCGCTGATGAAACCGAAATACGACCTGGGGTCTTTAAAATCACCGTGGATAATCGTTGGATGACCGATAGGGTAGGTGCCTGTACTATTGATGAAAGGGTATAATGACGTCACATCAACATACAACACACGCTCGTCAGGTTCTGCCATGTATCTTAAAACGAATGTGTTTGTTCGACCCCCAAAAAGGGCCTGCCTCGGCTTGAGTGGTGTAGGAAATTTGGCTTTTTTCAGGAATTCCTTCACCTCTGTGTTCAGCTTTTTCATTTGCAGCCATTCGTGCTCCCACATAATTACAAGGTGCACCAGGGCCGGTTCTAGGAATGCACATAAGTGGGGGCAGTCAGAAATGTGAAGGGGGCATGTTCTTTTATTCTTTTCTTTTTTTTTTAAACATTTTTAGCACTGTTAGTGTTTTCTTCACGGCAGTTGTTAGCTGTGTGTCCAGATCTCTACCTGGAGAAGTGGATTGCACTCTGTCAGGCCTCTACACTAAGACCTGTCCAGCTTGGGTGTCCCACCTGAAGATTAAAGCTTCTGCTGGTATTGCTCTTAGGGTCACTGAGGCACGCAAACCCCCTGACCACAATAAGGTGGCAATCTCTCAGGAGGGGGGGAACATATAATATGAATGTTATATTAACTATTATTTGAGTTGTCGTTAATCATTAGTTATATCACGGGTCATTACGACGAGTTTGGTGGAGTTTTTACTGCTTCTTCCAACTCCTACCGCGCTGACTGTAACTTGACACTCTCTGGCTGCGTCTTGCCTCATTTGCATACTCACAGTGATTGGATGTTTACGGAGAGGCGCGGAGTCCTGACAGCAGGCTAAGTGAGGGAGGACACACACTGCACCGACATGAGAGAAGAGAGGGGGCTGATTAACGTGTGTTTCTATCAGCGGATTTTTCACTTCTAAAAGTTTGATTCGAGGGGGCAGGACAACTGTTTGAGGGGGCGTTGCCCCCTCTTGCCCCTGCGTAGAGCCGGCACTGAGGTGCACATCCTGTTTAAGCTGTAGTTCAGGGGTGGCCAACCCGCGGCTCGCGAGCCGCATGCGGCTCTTTGGCTGGTTTCATACGGCTCTTTTACGTTCATATCAACATTTGTGTTTATTTTTCGTGCGTATTTGCTTCGCTTGAGTTCAATATGGTATTTTGGTCAAACGCGCATGCGCGTGAGGTGAAATCCCGCAAAGGAGGAGGGACAAACCCATTTGAGGAGTGTCAATTTCGCTCTCAAAATGGCAAGGAAAAAATGCACAGCTAAACGAATATATGACGATGAACACAGGGCAGAGCGATTGGTTTTGCTGGCTTTTTAATGAATGGCGACTGTGACTACGGGGGCCCATTAGGTCCAGAAAAGCTGACAAGACGCTAAGCCAGGGGTGGCCAACCTGGCCAAAATGGCAAGGCAAAAATGCACAGCTAAACGAATATATGACGATGACCACAGGACGTTTTTAACAGAGTTAAAGTTGTTTTTTGTTGAACGTAATGGCAAGCCATTCTGCCTGATATGTCGGACGTCATTAGTGCATTTAAAAGCTTCAAATGTTCAGCGCCACTTCAGATCAATTCATGACAATATCGATAAGGACTTTGCAAAAGGGACTGAATTTCGCAAGCACAAGTTTGGACACTTTGAAAAGTCAGGCAGAAAAATAGGTACAGTTTTTCAAAAAAATTACGAAGCACTCAGAGACTGTCAAACTTGCATTGTTTCAACTGGCTTGGAACATTGCACGGGCTAAAAAGCCATACAATGAAGTGGAGTTCGTTAAAATATGCCTCAGTGACGTTATTGAAATCTTGTCTCCTGAAAACGACAAACTAAAACGAATGGTCTGTCCCGCCACACATAGTAAGTGAAAAAACGTATGTTTTTGTTTGTGGAATTTGTTGAACTGAGAGTTTGTCTGTGTGAGACAATGCACACAATGTTCATTGTTGAAAATGTGGTCTTTGGTCTGTGGTTTTAGTACTGTAGGAGTCAATTTGTCACTATCATGTTGGTGCGTGACATAATAATGTCACACAATAAATTTGGCTGAGCAGAGGGGTGTGTGTGTGTGTGTGTGTGTGTGTGTGTGTGTGTGTGTGTGTGTGTGTGTGTGTGTGTGTGTGTGTGCGTGTGCGTGTGCGTGTGTGCGTGTGCGTGTTTGTGTGTGTGTGTGTGGGGGGAGGGTGTTCATGTGTGCTCATGTGTATGATGTGGCTCTTTGCGATGACAGTAAAAAATGTGCCTCTTAGTCTCTGACTGGTTGGCCACCCCTGGTCTAGACATTATATCCATTCACAACACTAGATAGCGCCACATATCTTTAAAGTGAAGTTACGTCACCGCACCTTAAGTCTCGCGTGAGTTACCTTAGCTTATCGCGATTTTTGGAGCTTGTGCGCAGCGGTAAGTCAAAGGTTGCAGGTATCGACTGAGTATGTTGCTGTGATCGTGTGTGTCTTTGACACAAAGTGAATATATACATTTCATTGTTACGACTGTTCACTGTTGTGACGTTTGTCCGATCGCAGTTTGCTTCGTGTGCGTGCCGTTTGATTGACAGCTCCGGCGCGCTCCTTCAAGTTTGCCTTGCATCGTACAAGTAGCCGTTACGCAGCGGCACGGCGACTAACGGTTGCCAGCGAATGTATTTTGTTGTCTCGATGACTTATGTTTGGTGTGTTGCCAAGAGTATTTCATTTATGGTTATTTAGTATCGCGGAACCGTTACGCGCAGTTAGTTATGTAATGTGTGCCGTCTACGAGTGTTGTGTGACGTCAGAGGTTGAGTGTTGACTTACGTATTGTATTTCTGTCTGTGGCAGAACCACACACACACAACCCATAAACCACACACACTCTTCACACAATACCCTTTTGCCAATTTGCCTGTATGCCCCGATGAGCCACAGTGCCTGTTACTTTTTTGCCAATAATTCAGTAAAGCAATCAAAACTGAACCACGTCTTCCCTCCTGTGTTCTGACTGACACCCGGGTGCGAAAAGAGCATAACCATCCGAGCCAACCCCAATACAGTCCTCAGGCTCCCCAACAATAGCGGTAGCAGTTTGCATTATTTTATTGCAATGTTTTTCCTCATTCACATTTGTTTCAAGACTACAGTTACAGTTAGACTTCACTTTGATGGTTAATGCAGTTATTTTAAAGATTAAAAAAAGATTAAAGTCCCAATGATTGTCACACACACATCTGGGTGTGGTGAAATTTGTCCTCTGCATTTAACCCATCCCCATGTGATTTTAATCCATCCCCTGGGGGAGAGGGGAGCAGTGAGCAGCAGCGGTGCCGCGCTCGGGAATCATTTGGTGATCTAACCCCCCAATTCCAACCCTTAATGCTGAGTGCCAAGCAGGGAGGCAATGGGTCCCATTTTTATAGTCTTTGGTATGACCCGGCCGGGGTTTGAACCCACAACCTTCCAGTCTCAGGGCGGACACTCTACCACTAGGCCACTGAGCTGCAATTTTGTTGTTTTATCACAGTAGATTGGTTTATTTACATTTTGAAAACCAGAAGCCATTCATTTACAAATGTGATTGCACTTTAGTTTACATATTTAAATGTTCAGATATTAAGATGTGATAGACAGTTTTTGCATGATTTGAATGAGGCAAAATATCATGCTTTTTCTCTCGAATATATTGTTATAATCATTTGTTTCAGATGTACTGTAATTATTTTCTGTAGAAAAATTAAATTTGGTGTTCAAAAAGTCTTTTTTCAAACTTGAGTCAAAAAGTCTTTTTTCAAACGAGTCTTGAAAAAGAGGGGGTCGTCTTATAATTGAGGTCGTCTTATATTCGGGCCTATACGGTATTTAAAGCCTTTTTTTCAACCTAAGCGGTTCCACGTCTTAAGCGTCGTAAAGGCATCGTAAGATTCGTAGCACGTGCAGGAACTAGTTGGTGCGCGCGGCGGAAGAATACACCACGAGAGAGGCTGTGGACCAATGAAGAGGGCGTTACCCACTCATATGGTGTACACCATTTTGGACTGATGCGTTGTCTCTCTTTCTTGCGTGTGTCATCATTTTTATGAACCTTTTTCCTTTCATTATGGCTCCCAAGCATAAGGCTCTTCTGATCGCAGTGCATCAAAGAAAAGGAAGGCCATCACCATGGAAGTGAAATTAGACGTTGTAAAGCGATATAAAAAGGGAGAAACATCGACAAACATTGTCCGGTCGCTTGTCCTTAGTCGTTCAACTGTCGCTACAATTGTAAAAGACCAAGAACGGATCCTTGATCATGTGAAAAGTTCTGCTCCTATGCAATCGACAGTGATAAAGCATCGTAGTGGTCTTATTATTGAGATGGTTAGGTTTTATTACTGTACTGTTTCATTTTATTACTGTTAGATCTTATTACTGTTTCATTTCATTACTACAGTGATCCCTCGCTACTTCGCGTTTCGTTTATCGCAGCTTCACTACATCGTGGATTTTTTTTTCCAAATTAAAAAAACATTTAAAAGTCAAAATAAAACTTCTAAATTGAGGAAACGTGTCTAACCTTTAGAATAATGTAGTATTGCTCCAAATGTTCGTTTACATTCCTTAAGAAGTCCGTTTTCGCGTGTTAGCACGATCGCGATCTAGCATCTTTCCGCTAACTCGTTAGCCTGCCCAGTACTTCTTGTTGGTGACCGTGCTTCGCGGATTTCACTTATCGGAACCAATTATCCGCGATAAACGGCGGATTACTGTATTGTATTTCATTTTATTAATGTACAGTACTGTTTAATTTTCATAACTGTTTCATTTCATTACTATTTCATTCCATACTATGCTGTGTAATGATAGGATAAGTGCTTAGAGTACAGTATTATGTGGGGTACTGCACTGCACTGTACTGTTAGGATAGGTGTTATGATAGGATAAGTGCTTAGAGCAGTGGTTCTTAACCTCGGTTCGATTGAACCCTAGGGGTTTGGTGAGTCCGTCTCAGGGGTTCGGCAGAGGCTCCACAGGTCCAAACACACCTGATTTATCGTGTAAATTTGCGGTGATGCATATCTAAACTGGTCTCGCAAAGGCAACAGCAGAAGTCACACTTATTTGCAGGTATGTAATTTGTTTTGAGTTCATGCATTGTGTTGGATTTGTACTTTGAACAAGGTGACGTTCATGCACAGCTCATTTTGTGCACCAGTAAAAAACAATGGTGTCTTGAATTTGAAAAGAAATATTTTATTTTTAATTAAAGAGGAATGCACATATGAAACTGGTGGGGTTTGGTACCTCCAACAAGGTTAAGAACCACTGGCTTAGAGTATTATGTATGGTACTGTTCTGAACTGTATTTACACAGTGTAATATAGTATGTTGCGACTTACACCGAAATTTAGTTTACGTCGACGCGTAGGAACGGATCAACGTCGTAAACCAAGGACCCCCACAATACTATGTAAGTTGACATTGTTAGGATAGGCCTCTTTGGCATTTGTGATTAGCTAGGTAGCTTGAGCTATGCCGTCATATCGCTGTAACCTTTCTCTTGCTTTCACTGGTTTTCCATTCTCTATGACACTCTTTGTAGAAGTTGATCTCAGTTAAAACTACAAGGTCACATATTATCACACAGGCTAGGCAGAGTCGCCCCCTTGCAGGAGAGTGGCCAAGAGTAGTATAAGAATAGTAACCTTGGAGGTGAAGATTAGAGCTTCTTCCGCAATCTCGCAGAGAAGGCTCCACAGCTGTGTATTGATCTATCTGGCATACATTAATTAGTTAAACTGAGAAGGCAGCCTCCTGGTAATTACTATTAGCATAGCGAGCATTAAAAATAAAGTACTGGAACAATATCTAACAAATGATGCTGTGACCCGTGGTCTTGTGCTCGCTGCTCCTTTTTATCCTTCAACGCCATCCCCACGGAAATTTCAACAGTTCGACTGGGCCCAAAAACAAGGTAAGCAGAATACCTACCTACCTGAGTTGTGGTAAATGCCAGAAAGAACGAATTTTATGTTCTTTTAAAAGCACTGTGACCACTGTGTGGGGTCACGATTGACCAATGTGTGAGGTCAATTTCCAAGCCTGAAGTGACGTGGGAAGTAGGAGTCACGGTTGACCACTGTGTGATGTCATAATTGACCACTGTGTGAGGTCAATCCACTTCTATCAGTGATGGGTGGGATGTGGGGGTCATGGTGACCACTGTGTGAGGTCATAATTGACCACTGTGTGAGGTCAATCCACTTTCTGCAGATTTTTAATTGTCCAGTGACCCCTATGTGAGGTCAAGGTGAAACTTATTGCTAAGGTGTGAGTTTGAGTGAAAGATTCAAGAAAGAGTGTGGGACAGACAAAAGAAGATGACAAAAGAAAAAATGGGGGCCAGACCATTGGTTAAGATTCTATTAGATTAGATAAAATAGCCATTTGTTGAAGTTTTACTGACCATCCACAGCAACGTAGATTATGGTAATGAAAATTGTTCTCCTAAAGGGAGATTTTACAACATAGTGGCAAAAGAGGGGATGAAGAGTTTTAGAGTGTTTGTGGTACAGGATGTGATAACAGACAAAATGGGCCGGCCATCGGCACACTGTTTTGTTCCGTTGAGACAGATTTTGAAAACTGATGCTGCATACTAATTCGATCCAAGATTTTTTATTGGCCATGTTTGAGCGTGCCAAACAAGGAATTTGACTTTGGTACATTGCAGCCTCTGTTCAACATTGAGGTGACTAACAACACTCAGGACATGTGCGAAAATTGACAAATATTCTCAAACATCCCCTGATCTTAAACTCCCAGGAGGGCAAGGAAAAACTCAAAACTCCAACTAGGGGAAATGAGAAAGCTTGAGAAGAGACCACTGATGGGAGGATCCCTCTTCCAGGATGACCAGGCTGCAATGGATGCAGAGTGGACACATAATACAGACAATTCAAAAAAAGGCGTCGAGAGCAGGATGTTATTGCAAAACAATGACTCTGAGACTCTAAGAGTGGTGTGAGTTCATGAGAGCGACAGCCTGGGAGAAGAAGCTGACTCTGTGTCTGCTGGTTTTGGCATACAGAGCTCTATAACGCCGTCCGGAGGGTAGTCGTTCAAACAGACTGCAACCTAGGTGAGAAGGGTCTGTAGAGATGTTACTTGCACGTTTCCTGGTCCTGGACAGGTACAAGTCCTGGATAGATGAGTGGTTGATTCCAATTATCTTTTCTGCAGTCCTGATTGTCCGTTGCGGTCTGTGTTTGTCTTCTTTGGAGGCCGATCCAAACCAGACAGTGATGGAGGTGCAGAGGATAGACTGGATGATGGCAGTATAGAAGGTCTTCAGCAGCTCCCATGGCAGGTTGAACTTCCTGAGCTGTCTCAGAAAGTGCAGCCTCTGCTGGGCCTTCTTCCGGACAGTCTATGTGGCTGGTCCATTTCAGGTCCTGAGAGATTGTGGATCCCAGGAACTTGAAGGTGTCTGTGGAGAGAATAGTATTACTGCGGATAGTGAGGGGTGAAAGTGGTGAAGGGTCTCGCCTGAAGTCCACTGTCATCTCCACGGTCTTGAGCGGGTTCAGCTCCAGGTGGTTTTGGCTTTACCAGTGGACCAGCCACTCCACCTCCTGTCTGTACGCAGTCTCGTCACCGTCCCGGATCAGTCCGATGAGAGTGGTGTCATCCGCATACTTCAGGAGCATCACAGAAGAGTCACCTGAGGAGCAATCGTTAGTGTAGAGAGAGAAGAGCAGTGGGGAGAGGACGCACCCCTGGGGGGCGCCAGTATTGGTGGACCGGGTGTCGGATGTGATGGTCCCCAGCCTCATACGCTGTCTCCTGTTGGTCAGGAAGCTGGTGATCCACTGACAGGTGGAGGCAGGCACCGCGAGCTGGATGAGCTTCTGTTGGAGGATGTCAGGAGCGATGGTGTTGAATGCCGAGCTGAAGTCCACAAACAGGATCCTGGCGTACGTTCCTGGGGTGTCCAGGTGGTGCAGGATGTAGTGCAGTCCCATGTTGACCGCATCGTCCACCGACCTGTTTGCCCGGTAGGCAAACTGCAGGGGGTGAAGCAGGGGGCCCGTGACGTCCTTCAAGTGGTTCAACACTAACCTCTCGAAAGATTTCATGACCACAGATGTCAGGGCGACAAGTCTATAGTCATTCAAACCTGTGATGGCGGGCTTCTTGGCCACCGGTACGATGGTGGAGCTCTTGAAGCACGAGGGCACCTCACACAGCTCCAGGGAACGGTTAAAGATCCGTGCAAAGGTGGGTGCCAGTTGTTCAGCACAGACTTTCAAGCAGGAAGGGGACACGCCGTCTGGGTCCTAACCTTTTGTCTCCGGAACATCTGACACCCTTCCTTCTCGCGGATCTGGAGTGCGGGCGCGGCTTCTGTCAGAGAGAGAGTTGGTGATAATGGTGATGGAGGTGTGGACAGAGCGGTTGTGGGGGGAGGGGAGTATGCTGATTGTGCTGCAGGAGGTGCTGTTGTGTGGGTGGACCGTTCAAACCTGCAGTAAAACCTGTTTAGCTGGTTTGCAAGCCTTGGGTTCTCCACAGGGCGGGGTAGTTTCTTGAAGCCCGTGATGCTCTGCAGACCTTTCCACACTGTTGAGGAATCATTATCATTATTATTAGGAATCAAGAGGTGTCTCTCCAAGGTTTGTCGTTGTTGTATGTGCAGAAGGTCTTAGTCTGCATACACAGATCCTTACAAAACTGATGTATGATGTGACAGTGTCAGTGAGTTCATGCAGGTCTGAAGTTGCAGCTTCAAAAACTCCCCAATCGGTCCAGTCAAAGCAGGCTTGGAGGTCCTGGTTCTACTCCACTGTCCATTTCCTCACAGTCCTCACCACAGGCTTAGAAGTTTTTAATTTCTGCCTGTAGGCTGGGATCAGATGAACTAGACAGTGGTCCGAGAGTCCTAAAGCTGCACGAGCCACAGAGTGGTATGCATCCTTTATTACGGTGTAGCAGTAGTCCAGTGTCTGTGCCCCTCTGGTGGGGCACGTTATGTGCTGTCTGTATTTGGGGAGTTCGTGTGTGAGGGTCGCCCTGTTAAAATCACCCAGAACAATGATTAGTGAGTTTGGTAGAAGTTTCTCCATGTCTGTCACCTGGTCAGCCAGCATCTGCGTGGCTTCACTCGCACGTGCATGTAGTGGAATGTAAACAGCCGCCATGACGATCGAGGAGAACTCCCGTGGTGAATAGAACGGCTGGCAGGTTATGAAAAGTGTTTGTAGCAGAGGGCTGCAGGACTCTTTCAACACCGTGACATCAGTACACCAACGTTGATTAATATAGAAACATAGGCCACCTCCCTTTGATTTTCCGGTGAGCTCCGTGCTACGGTCTGCCCGCATTAACCAAAACCCAGCTAGCTCCACGGCGTGGTGGGGGGTGCGTCCGTCAAGCCATGTTTCAACAAAGTACAGCGCGGCGGATCTGCTGAAGTCCGAATTCCTTGAAGTGAGGAGCAGCAGTTCGTCCATCTTGTTCGCCAGGGAGCGGACATTCGCCAGATGAATTGACGGTCGGGCAGAACGGAACCCTCTCTGCCTCAGCTTTACGAGGGCTCCGGCTCGTTTTCCGCGCCGCCGTCGTCGCGCTAGCTTGTATAGCACCGCCGCTCCGGCTAGAATCTCCGACAAACAGTCTGAATCAGAGAGAACAGGAGAGAAAATACCAGAAGAAGACTGTCCGATGTTTAACAGCGTTTCTCTGGTAAAAGTGATCCGGGATGGACAGCAGAGGACACAGAAAACACACAAAATAAGACAAAGAAACAGAGAGCGACTCACCGTGGCTGCCATCCGCGGCGGCATCATATGACGTCATCAGATGCCTTTTTTTCAACAAAACTCCCCCCTTGACCCCTAGGCGCACTGGTTGAGAGCAAATCTAGCTCAGATGTATCACTTCTTTGGTTTGTTTCACAAAAAATGGATGCAGATCTATTTTATCAATGTTTGTTAGAAAATCTGACTCTGCATCTGGCTGATATAATACAGGTCCCATACATGCCCAGACATAACCCCATCCAAAAGGGTGCCACCAAACCAAAAAGGCGACAGCGCCCCCCTCTTGACTGGCGCTATCTTGGCGCCCGCCAGACTGGCGCCTAGCTCATTTGCATATACATTTGCATACAATAGACATCAAGGGTTTGTACATTGTTAATTTGTGTGTCCTAAATATTGTTATCCAATATATCAACCGCAGTTGCTGGTTGGAGATGTACTTTTATTATTATTATTATTATTATTATTATTAAAGTTAAACTTAAAGTTAAAGTCCCAATGATCGTCACACACATCTGGGTGTGGTGAAATTTGTCCTCTGCATTTAACCCATCCCCGTGTGATTTTAATCCATCCCCTGGGGGAGAGGGGAGCAGTGAGCAGCAGCGGTGCCGCGCTCGGGAATCAGTTGGTGATCTAACCCCCCAATTCCAACCCTTAATGCTGAGTGCCAAGCAGGGAGGCAATGGGTCCCATTTTTATAGTCTTTGGTATGACCCGGCCGGGGTTTGAACCCACAACCTTCCAGTCTCAGGGCGGACACTCTACCACTAGGCCACTGAGCTGTATTATTATTATTATTATTATTTTAATATACATTTATGTTAAAATTTGTCTGCTGTTTTATTCTTTGTCTTTATATTCGCCAATCAAAACATAAAAATCTGACATTTGGTTAACCGCTTTATATGACAATATGGATGTGTTTTACGTTGTTGTATGAGTTGGTGTCCTCAAAATTAACATGTCGGCATAACATTTTTTTTCAACCTTTTATTCAAACACAAACACATTCGATATAACACCATCAACTACGAGCCAGCAAATACAAAATTAAAACATCAATGTTGGCATAACGTGTGTCGGCTGGCAATGGCATAGCGGCAATTAACTCATTCGTTAATTTTTGCGAACGACCAATCAGCAGCGAGTGATAAATGGAGGCGGGACGTGTCAGTGACGTAATTTCCCGTTCACGAACGAGTCAGTTAGTGATGTGCATTCCAGTTCTTTTAGGTGAACTGAATCTTTAGGATCGGTTCACTCAAAAGATTCGTTCAAACGAATCGTTCAATAAATATATTGACTGAAGTGGCATTCACAAAGTGGGATGATTGTTGGCAATATTCAGCCCGTTTTCGCTGAAAAACCTTCAAGCATCTTATCAGCGTGATTGGGGTGCAATGACTTTATAAGTGCTGCCTTAATTTATTTGGCTTCATACTGTCCACTGCCAACATTGTAAGGCACAGTAAACACACCGGTCTTTCCTGGTCTCCCATCGTAGTTGCACTGAAGCCGAGCGCTACGTACGCTTCGTCATATTTCCTTGTCTTAGCTTCCATGTGACTCAATTCTCTTATCTCCGTCTCTCTCCGCCGTTATTTTCAACCCTGTGAAATATTTTTCCATGGTGTCCCACTGCACTTTTTATCGCCTGCTCTGTGCTGTGTGTGCGTATGTTCCATGCGCTGTACACTGTAGTTCATGTGTGTGTGTGCATCGCACACAGGGCGTGTGTGAAGCGTCAGTGCAGTAGTACTGGGGTAGTAGTGCCTGTAGCTAGTGCATGTTGCATATTGCTTTCTGCTTGTCACCTTCTGCTTTAAGCTACTACCACCGGCTAGCCCCTTGACAGGGGTGAAAAGAGGAGCAGAGTGCGGAAGCCTCCTCCTGCCGGTACATAGCCTCTCCACCGTCAAGACTCCTGCAGTGCCTCCCCGCGGCCACACACAGACACTGGGTACCTTGCGGTCCTAGGCTAAACTGCAGGAGATCTCGGAGCAGCAGTGGGCCCCAGAGAGAAGGCGTGCAGGCCCACCAGTGTGTGGACACGCCCTGGCGCCTCTCAACCGCTGACCCAGCTATGGGCAAATAGCAAGGGCAGATGGGGCTCATAGCCATGCAAGGCAACCCATCTAGGAGAAGGCCACTCTAATGTAAAACCGAAAACCCCAATGCCTAATGGGTGCACTCACATGTATCTAGCCCAACCTTGCACGCTAGGCGGTGTGAGACATATGGTCGCCGAGGAGCGGGATGGAACAGCGCTCCTCACCGGCAGCCTCTCATGTGACTGAGCACCTCCTCCATGCTCACCCTGAATAGGGAAGGGCCGAGAAAAGGTGGCCTAAAAATGGTCTGTTCTGTTCAACCCGGGCAGCCTGCCGCAGTTGCCAGGTCATCCCTTCATGCGGTCGAAAATATAAGAATAAGAAAACCTATGTCAATCTCATCATTGCAACCGGGAACGTCCGCACACTTTTGGATGCGCGTGATGACTCTTGTCGGCCCCGAAGAAGAAAAGCGCTGGTTGCCCACGAGCTGCAAAGATACAATATCGATATTGCAGCTCTCAGTGAAACCCACTTCCATGGAGAGGACTCTATAACAGAGGTGGGAGAAGGCTACACCTTCTTCTGGAAGGGGCTTCCGGAAGGCTCCCGCCGTCTCCACGGTGTAGGTTTTGCTGTGCGATCAAGCCTACTTCAGAGGATCCCTGAATCTCCAATCGGCATCAGTGAAAGACTGATGACCTGGCGGATTCCCCTCACAAACAACGGATATGCCACCCTCATCAGTGCATATGCTCCAACACTGGATGCTGACCCTGAGTGCAAGGAACTCTTCTACGCCTCCCTGCACACCGCCATGAATAAAACAGCTCCCACCGACAAGCTCATTCTACTCGGCGATTTCAACGTGAGAGTGGGCTCTGACGGTGTTTTATGGATGTGCTTGGGCAGCACGGTGTTGGTAAGCTCAGTGCGAATGGTCTCCACCTCCTCACTTTTTGCTCTGAGTATCGACTGGTGATCACAGACACCTTGTTCCAGCTGAAGAACAAGTTCAAGACCTCGTGGCAACATCCTCGCTCCAAACACTGGCATCTCCTGGATTACACCATCCCTGAAACACCAACTGATGTCAACATCAGCGCTACCTGGAGCACCCTTCGCACTGCCATTCACCAGGCGGCAGTAGAATCCATAGGGTACACCAGACGGAGACACCAAGAGTGGTTCGACAACAGTGCACCTGGTATCCACAACCTACTTCAGGCAACACACAAGGCCCTTGCAGCTCACCTTTCCAACTCCCGATAGAGCTCGCTGAAAAGCCAGCTACAACGACATCCGGGCTGAAACCCAGCACACCCTCAGAGCCATGGAGAACGATTGGTGGGTCAAGAAAGCCAGTGAGATACAGCATCACGCGGATACTAACAACTCCCACGCTTTCTACGATGCCATCAAGTCTATCTATGGCCCACAGAGAAAGAACATAGCCCCGGTCAGATCAGCAGATGGTACCATCCTGTAAAAGGACAAACAACAGATCCTTGACAGATGGGCTGAGCATTTCAACACCCTGCTGAACACCTCATACCCAACCTGCATGGACACACATCAATTCAAGATGGCGGCGCGTGCATACGCAGCGACCTCTCTCTGTCCCGCTCGAACGGTGTTTTGTTCGTCAAATGAGTGTTTGACCGGCAGTTTTGTGCGTTCGTCTCGTCGTACTGAGTCGTGCTACAAGTACGGCAGGAAGGTTCTGCTCGACATCGGTGAAAGTGAGTTTTGTCGAGTTCTGGACTTTGATGCGGGGACATTAAAGGAGCTCGGACTGCTACGTCCTGAAGCGTCGCCGGACTCGTCTGCTATTCCTCCCCCGGTTGGGAAGCGTCGAAAGCGGTGTGCGAGGAGGCTGAAGAGGGGCAAGCGTGGGGGCGTCCGGGCCAGGCTGGCGGCCAACCCGGCTCGCCCGGCCGTGCCTTCCATTCTTCTGGCGAATGTTCGATCGCTGGACAACAAAATGGATTACATTCGCTTGCTGAGATCTACAAACCGGACGGTGCGTGACTGCTGTGTGCTCGTGTTCACTGAGACTTGGTTGACCGTCAACATTCCGGACTCGGCTGTACGTCTGGAGCGGCTAGCGTGCTATCGGGCGGACCGGACCATTGTACGAGGGGGGAAATCTCGTGGAGGTGGAATATGCGTCTACATCCGTGACGAGTGGTGCCGGGACTCTGTGGTGGTATGCAGGCACTGCTCGCCACTGGCGGAGTTTGTGATCATTAAGTGCCGTCCTTTTTACCTGCCGAGGGAATTTACCGCGATTCTGCTGGTCGCGGTTTACATCCCGCCTTCCAACATCGGAGGCGACAGGGTCGCGGCTCTTAGTGAACTGTACCAGGCTGTCAGTGACCAACAGACAGCGCACCCTGACGGTTTCACCATCTTCGCTGGGGATTTTAATCATGCTAATCTGAAGTCTGTTTTTCCGAGGCTTCACCAGCATGTTGATTTTCCTACGCGTGGCGACAGCTTCCTGGACCTGGTCTACTCTTCGCATAAAGGAGCTTTCAAAGCCGCCCCCCTCCCCCATCTTGGACTTTCTGACCATATCACTGTTATGCTTTTGCCCGCATACAGACAAAAGGTGAGAACATCCAGACCAGTTCGCAAGCGGGTGCGGGTGTGGCCTGAGGGTGCCTCTGATGCGCTTCGTGACTGCTTTGGCTCTACCGACTGGGACGTGTTTAGGAGGGCTGCCACTTGCGACGGTCGGGCGGACATTGAGGAGTATACTGACTCTGTTTCCTCCTACATCGGGAAGTGCATTGATGATGTGACACACTCAATATCCGTCGTCACTCGGGCTAACCGGAAGCCATGGCTGACAGGGGCTGTCTTCAGGCTGCTGAGGGCCAGGGACAAAGCCTTCCGGGCGGGGGATGAGGCTGGCTTGAGGACTGCGAGGGCCGACCTGTCCCGGGGCATCAAAGAAGCGAAGAGGGCGTTCTCGGGAAAAATTACCGCCCACTTCAAGGACAGCAGGGACGCACGGCGCCTTTGGCAGGGCATTCAGACCATCACGGACTACAAGCCCGCGCCGCAGAGCTGTGAAGGCGACGTCCGTCTGCTCAATGACCTCAACCGCTTCTTTGCTCGCTTCGACGCTCAGAACAGCACTTGCCCGCTGAAGGCCACTCCCCCTTCCCACGAGCTGCCCCTGTGCCTCTCCGCAGACAGCGTGAGGAGGACGCTTGCCGCTATCTGTTAGGGTTTGCAGAATATCTTCATCGTATGATTATGTTGGAATGTAACCTGTAATAATTTACCTATTTCACCTGATTGACTAGCTGCAGAGGAAGCAATCAAAGTTGCTTTGTTTCCACAAAGTCGTAAAAGGCCCCCTGCTATGCTTTGATCAGCAGGGGACCGGCTTCACCCCATCCTGTGTTCCAACACCCCCACTTTCAACCCCACTGTGTTTCTTCTCAATAAATATGCACCTGATGAGGCCTGACTTCAGACTTCATTCGACCATCGCTGTAAGCACAGCGACGAGTGAACTCTCCGCCTGCAGGTGTTTGAAACGACTAACTTGTCTCCAGTGTGGTTCTTGCAAAATAAGTTAGAGTGAACACTACCCTAACATTTTGGTGCCGAAACCCGGGACCCTCATACCCGCCATCTGGCTGACGGAGGACGACGCGCTGTACACCGTCGACGGGCCAGCGTCCATTAGGAGGGCCTGGTAAAGAAAGACCTGGGAAGGAAATCCTTCGCTGGGCCAGCGTCTTACGTCTGCCTTCGTCTGACAGAGGTGGATTGACGGGACCCGGCAGTGCAACGAACCAGGGGACAAGTAAGTTAACGCCCTAAAATTGTGTGATTGTGTTGTTGTGAAAAAAGTGCACAGGGAAAACTTAAAAAATAGGCAAGACAGAAGATATTAAGTCTTGTGGAAGGAGGGGGTGTTGTAGAGTCCCCCTCCGGATGAAGTGGCTCTTCTGGAGCAGTGGTTTTCAAACTGTTTTATATATTTTTGTAAAATCTCACGTACCTCCGTGTACCCTCATTTGACAACCACTGTTCTAAGGGGTACAACTTCGCGTTGGCAGGGCTGGGTAACAGGACTGTTGTCTTAGTTCCCAGGGAAGGAAGGGGTGTTGTAGAGTCCCCTCTCCGGATGAAGCAGCTCTTTTTTTATTTTAAGAAAGAGGACTTCGCGTAGGCAGGGATAAGAAACTTGTGTGGTTGAGTGTGCGACTGGTAGGATAAATTGACTGCAAAGAGAATTTGGTGGAAGGTCAATTTAAACCTGCATTGAGGATCCTCAAAGAAATTAAAAATAAAAATAAAAAATTGTATAAACCTAAAATACCAAATTAAGATGGGAAACAAAACCGGTAAATCCCTAGCTCTTGAAGGAGATGAGAAGTACATGGCGTGTACATTTCTTAATTGTATGCAATACATGCCAAAGTGGAAGAGTAGATGAGTATGGAGTAGAAGGGAAGTTGAAAGTTGAAGTGTGGAAGATAGTGGTTGATGTTTTGGAGGAGAGTGTGAATAGGAAGTCAAAGGGACTGAAAAAGAAAAGTAAAGAGAAAGAATTGATTTGTGCTAGAATGTGGTTGAATGCTTCACAAGAGAAAAGAGAACAAATTCAGGAGACAAAACCTGGAAAGATAAAAAGTGATGAGACCGCCATTCAATTAAGATTTGAAAAAGAATTCTGGGTGCACAGTGGCACCCCATTCGATGATGCGGCTGAGAGTGCTTATCAGCAACGTCTTAAAAACGCGCTCATCACTGTTTCCCCCCCCGACTTCGGCAACTGGGTGAGGAAACATTTGGTGGAAGTAGATATTGCAAGTGTGACAACAACTATGCAATGGGCCAAAAGTTCTGATGTATTTCATCTAGGCGATGATGATGATGTTGACCTAGATGAAGATACAACAGTCTTCTTTCATGGGTCCCAGCAGGCCAGAGGAAGAGGTAGAGGCCAACAAGGTCGCAGGCCGCAATATAATTCAAAACCCCCATCAGATTCTGACAACTGTTGGAACTGTGGGAGACGAGGACACTTGGCAAGAGCGTGTCGTTTTGCAAAACAATACCAATCAAAGGGTGGAGGAAGGGGCAGAGGAAAAGCCAAATTGTCAGCGTGACTAGATTCCTCCCCTGTGATCTCTTTTCTCATACAGAGGAAGAAATCCCAATGACAAATGACCAGAGATCAAATTGTGTATGTACACTAAAGTTAAAATTTGCAAATCAAGTGGTAAATGAATGCAACTGGCTTCTAGAAGATAAATAAAACTTAGAATGTGCTGTCCTCGTGTGCGTGGGAGGGACCAGCTCATGATCGACCACAGGAAATGGCCAGCCTGTGACGAATCATTGGTGCTGGGATCTACCTTACGCGCGCGAGAGCTGTGCATGTGTGTTAAAATTATGAAAATTGGCTAAACTTTTAGTGCACAGAAATTTGCTAGACTGTGGTCTATCCAATTTGCACCGCAGAACAGAAACGCTTTTGAAAGATAAAAATGAGAGGAAAAGAGAGAAATGTGTTTGCGAGCAGAAACTGATCCACACTAGTGCATGTTAAGTAAGAAACGACAGAACATGCTTTCAGGAATTGGAAGAATCAAAATTGTGAATTTAAGACGTTCACATTTAATAGAAATAATTGACTGGTTGTGTTATAAGATTATACAAATTTCTATATGCGAGCTGATTCTGAGAGATTGGGTTCTTCAAATTTAAAAACAAAGAAAAACTTCTGATTGATTTGCCAGCAGTTTTTTTTGCGTGTTGAGTTTTTTTTGGATTGGTGGATTGTTCTATCAGGAACCTTGAGATGAAAACGGTATGTGAATGTTGTGTGGTGAGCTTGGATGAATTGGGACCGATGTGATAGAAAGTCTCCTTCTTGGAGACTGTGTGTGAGATGCAAATGAGCATTGATGACTGATTGCCTGAATGAAGGGAAAATACAGGTTGAATGGTTGACGTTGTTGGACACTACTATTGAAAATTAGTAGAGCGACTTTGAAGAAAGAGTGATTTTGAGTACGTTAAATGCTAAGGAAGAAATAAATACATAAAGGAAATAAAAAGGTTGCTTTTGGATTGCTAATTAACTAGGAAAACAAAAAAAACAAACAAACTGGAGAACCAGTAACACATGCAGAAGATGTGTGAACTGGGAAACTGAGAAGCGTTTTGGAAGGAAAATCAAATTAAATGATGATAGAGTCATATGTGGTAAAGAACACATCCTCCCAGACAGTTTGTCAAGGTGTGAGACATGGGCGTCGCCATGCCTCAGAAGGAGGGAGAATGTTGTATAGAGAGTGGGAGATAAAAAAAATAAATAAATAAATAATTATATATATACAACACTTTACTACATATAGATTCTCTAATACATATGGCGTTGTGCCATTGAGTTAGATTTTTTTCTCAAACGTTTGCTGTAAACAATTGGAAGATGATTGAAAAGTGACTGAAGAAGCCATGAGGAAGTGGTGTAGCTGTTTGGAAGGGCGCGCGCTTATGCGTTTCCCTGGCTAATCAACAATATTTAACTGATAAGGGGATGGGCAAAGGAACCATCTGCTACAGGACTTAAGGTCCTTTCCTCCAGTAACCAAGATCAGAGAATCTCCTTTAACACAGGAGGCGATAAATGGGATAGCCTCTGTCATAAATGGTCTTTGGTCAGGAGGAGTCATTCGGAAGTGCTCAAACACTTCTCGCAAACACTCTTATTTGCCCAATTCAAAAGGGCAATAAAATTAACTGGTGAATGATACAATATATGCAAGAAGCAGACGAAGAACAGTCCCTGGCAGATTACATGATCAGAACGCTCAGACTGACAGAGGTGTCAAATGCAAATTTACTGCCGCCTGATCTTTCATCCTCACAGGTCGACAACCCCGTCATACCAGGAGACTGGGTCTACATCAAAGTCATCAAAAGAAGGAACTGGGCCACCCACGGTGGGAGGGACCATTCCAAGTCCTGCTGACTACCCCCACCGCAGTAAGGAGGACCATTCCAAGTCCTGCTGACTACCCCCAGCGCAGTAAAGATCGCTGAACGGCCCAGCTGGATTCACCTCAGCCACTGCAAGTTGCAGAGAGTGCTGGACCCCTAAATTCGGAGTGGGGGGAAGGCTGACTTCAAAGGAGTCCTATCGTTTAGGGTGGGACGTCTCAATGTTGGTGAAGAAAACAACGATCCCCACTCCGCTAGGCGAGGGGATGTCCCGGTGTCTCTGCCATCCTAGTAGCAACGGGGCTCCATATGCCAGATGGATCCTCTGCTGCGTTGTGGTTGGAGCGTGCTATGGTCTATGGACTCAACTGAACAGACCAAGTGATAATGTCGACCGTGGAAAACGATGGTCACACGATGAGAACTTTGAGGACTGGTCATGGGACCCGAGAAACCCATACGAAACCAACACGTGGTACCGCTACGTCAAATTCACTGTGAGATCGCACACACAGGAGGGCTGCTATGTGTGTTCCAAACTCCCTCCGTCCTCCACACAAGTTCACTTGGAGGCCAGAGCAATGAATGTCACTGAAGCGAAATGCATGGCATCCATGGGAGGAGTTGGATATCAACACCGTGCTGTCACAGTCAGTGATGCCGACCCGTCCCGCCCTGGACTTGCGGAAGGTACCTGGGATCAGCTTTTCTGGACAAATCTCAATGTGACTGTTAAAGGACGAACACTGCCGCAGGTGGCCTTCACAGACCGGCCACCTGGAGTGAACTATACGTGTTACATCCAAGGAAGTGAGACCCACAAATGCATTGACAGAGACTGCTCTCCAGGAGGGAACTGGATGGGAGCTTTGGACATCGCCACTGAGTGTCAGGATAAGAGAGCCATTTCAGGTGGTGAGGGCTCTCCGACCAACATGGCTGCACCATCAAACGGAACATACTTCATACAGAATGGCTGGTGGCTTTGTGGTCACAAGGTTTATCCGATGCTGCCCGCCAACTGGACAGGAGTGTGTGCACCAGTGTGGGTGACAGACCACACCTACAGGACACAACATCGTCAGCTGACGACAGCACACAACTCTTCTGGACGTCGCCGCAGGGCGATTACAACCTTTGACCCCCATGACCCTGTCTGGGGTGCAAATGTTCCGGACGACCATAAAATATGGCCTGTCGGAAACAAAGTTGTTCATGCGCTTTTTCCTTGGATCGGAGTTGGAAAACAATCTCTCTTCATCGAGACACTGAACTATCGTTTTCAATCCTTTGTGAACCTCTCACTGCAAGTCGATGATGGACAAAATAGAGAGATCCAGGCTATTAGACTAATGGTCTTGCAAAACAGGATGGTTCTGGACTTGTTGACGGCAGCACAAGGTGGTGTGTGCCACATCATTGGGACTTCCTGTTGCACATACATTCCAGGAGATAACGACACGCACATCAAGGAAGCCATGAACTCACTGAGGAATTTGCAGCAGGCCATGTCGGAGGATACAATCCCACATCAATGGGATTTCTTTTCATGGCTATTCTCTGGCGCGTGGTGGCAGTTGCTGTTGAGACTTGTGACGCCTGTGCTTGCTGTGCTGGTATTGTTGTGCTTGTTTACGACCTGTGTTATCCCGTGTTTGAAGTCTGCTGTGACAAGGTTTGTGTCTTCTACCGTGGCACAAGTGCATATACAACTTCTCAGAGATGACGGATGTGATGACTATGATGTGCTGCGAGACGTGGATTGCGTAGATGCTGTTTAGCTCAGCATTCTTTTACAGAAACTTGATGATTTGACCATCGAAAATGCCTTGCAAGTGATGGGTACAATGACGTACTGTTTCTGTGTTTTTCTTTTTCTTTTTTTATTGGTAACATTCTGGTCGCCTAAGGCAGAGGGGCCGTGTAACTCTTTTCCTGCATTTTAATCTGGCCGCAGGTTTTTCAGTTGCACACAAAATTTGGACTGGAGCATTGAGGGAAATGCCTCGTCTTCACTGGTAATTATTGCTGTCATTGTATTTTCTTTCTTGTGTTTGATTGATTGGGTTTGACATACTCATATGATAAAACAGGGGGGATATGTTAGGGTTTGCAGAATATCTTCATCGTATGATTATGTTGGAATGTAACCTGTAATAATTTACCTATTTCACCTGATTGACTAGCTGCAGAGGAAGCAATCAAAGTTGCTTTGTTTCCACAAAGTCGTAAAAGGCCCCCTGCTATGCTTTGATCAGCAGGGGACCGGCTTCACCCCATCCTGTGTTCCAACACCCCCACTTTCAACCCCACTGTGTTTCTTCTCAATAAATATGCACCTGATGAGGCCTGACTTCAGACTTCATTCGACCATCGCTGTAAGCACAGCGACGAGTGAACTCTCCGCCTGCAGGTGTTTGAAACGACTAACTTGTCTCCAGTGTGGTTCTTGCAAAATAAGTTAGAGTGAACACTACCCTAACACTATCGACATCCGTAAGGCGGCGGGCCCGGACAACATCCCGGGTCGAGCGCTGAAGGACTGCGCTGGTGAGCTGACGGGTGTCTTCACGGACATCTTTAACACTTCCCTGCAGCAGGCCATCGTCCCGTCGTGTTTCAAAGCTGCCACCATCGTACCTGTGCCGAAGAAGCCTGCTCCGTCCTGCTTCAATGACTACCGCCCCGTGGCACTTACGCCCATCATCATGAAGTGCTTTGAGCGGCTTGTCTTGGAGCACATCCGGTCAGTTCTCCCCCCCACCATTGACCCCTTCCAGTTTGCGTACCGAGCCAAACGGTCCTCTGAGGATGCCATCTGCTCTGCCCTCCACTCGGCCCTCACCCACCTGGAGGGGAGGGACTCGTATGTGAGGTTGCTGTTTGTGGACTTCAGTTCTGCCTTCAACACCATTGTGCCGCAGCGTCTCATCAGCAAACTTGACAAGCTGGGCCTCAGTACCTGCCTCTGCAACTGGCTACTGGACTTCCTCTGTCAGAGGCCACAGGTGGTACGTGTTGGCGACTGTTAGGGTTTGCAGAATATCTTCATCGTATGATTATGTTGGAATGTAACCTGTAATAATTTACCTAGCTTGTCCTGTCTTACCAAAAGTAGTAGACCAAAGTGCTAAGATCTTTTCACCTGATTGACTAGCTGCAGAGGAAGCAATCAAAGTTGCTTTGTTTCCACAAAGTCGTAAAAGGCCCCCTGCTATGCTTTGATCAGCAGGGGAGCGGCTTCACCCCATCCTGTGTTCCCACACCCCTATTTCAACCCCACTGTGTTTCTTCTCAATAAATATGTACCTGATGAGGCCTGAGTCAGGCTTCATTCGACCATCGCTGTAAGCACAGCGACGAGTGAACTCTCCGCCTGCAGGTGTCTGAAACGACTAACTTGTCTCCAGTGTGGTTCTTGCAAAATAAGTTAGAGTGAACACTACCCTAACATTTTGGTGCCGAAACCCGGGACCCTCATACCCGCCATCTGGCTGACGGAGGACGACGCGCTGTACACCGTCGACGGGCCAGCGTCCATTAGGAGGACCTGGTAAAGAAAGACCTGGGAAGGAAATCCTTCGCTGGGCCAGCGTCTTAGGTCTGCCTTCGTCTGACAGAGGTGGATTGACGGGACCCGGCAGTGCAACGAACCAGGGGACAAGTAAGTTAACGCCCTAAAGTTGTGTGATTGTGTTGTTGTGAAACGCGTAAAAGATAGAGGTGCACGGAATATAGCTTAGCCTGGGTTCGAGTCCCAGGGGAAGAAACAGACTAAGAAAAGCAGAGCTTCTTTTTCGTT
Organism: Syngnathus acus; assembly: GCF_901709675.1. Taxonomy (NCBI): domain Eukaryota; kingdom Metazoa; phylum Chordata; class Actinopteri; order Syngnathiformes; family Syngnathidae; genus Syngnathus; species Syngnathus acus. The sequence continues at coordinate 17,168,277 of NC_051092.1, forward strand.
CATCGAAGAAGGGCGTAGATTCTTCTTTGTCTGTTCTTCCAAGCTGAGGGATCTGGCTTGGGTTAGAGTCCCAGTGGAAGGAACGTGCTAAGAAACACGGAGCTTCTTTTTTGTTAATCAAAGAAGGGTGTAGATATTTCTTTGTACGTTTCTCCGGCCAAAGAACAGCTTGGGTTCAAGTCCCAGTGGAAGGAACGGGCTAAGAAAGAACAGAGTTTCTTTTTCCTAATTGAAGAAGGGCGTAGATTCTTTTTTCTGTCCGTTCCTCCAAGCTGTGTTGGAGGGTTTTACACCCATCCTGGATAGGCCTAAAAATAAAAAGCGCTGGTGTTTGTGTGGTTGAGAGTGCGACTGGTAGGATAAATTGACTGCAAAGAGAATTTGGTGGAAGGTCAATTTAAACCTGCATTGAGGATCCTCAGAGAAATTAAAAATAAGATTAAAAAAAAAAAAAAAAAAAAAAATTGTATAAACCTAAAATACCAAATTAAGATGGGAAACAAAACCGGTAAATCCCTAGCTCTTGAAGGAGATGAGAAGTACATGGCGTGTAAATTTCTTAATTGTATGCAATACATGCCAAAGTGGAAGAAAAAGTATGGAGTAGAAGGGAAGTTGAAAGTTGAAGTGTGGAAGATGGTGGTTGATGTTTTGGAGGAGAGTGTAGATAGAACGACAAAGGGACTGAAAAAGAAAAGAAAAGAGAGTGAGTTGAATTGTGCTAGAATGTGGTTGAAAGCTTCACAAGAGAAAAGAGAACAAATTCAGGAGACAAAACCTGGAAAGATAAAAAGTGATGAGACCGCCATTCAATTAAGATTTGAAAAAGAATTCTGGGTGCACAGTGGCACCCCATTCGATGATGCGGCTGAGAGTGCTTATCAGCAACGTCTTAAAAACGCGCTCATCACTGTTTCCCCCCCCCGACTTCGGCAACTGGGTGAGGAAACATTTGGTGGAGGTAGATATTGCAGGTGTGACAACAACTATGCAATGGGCCAAAAGTTCTGATGTATTTCATCTCGGCGATGATGATGATGACCTAGATGAAGATACAACAGTCTTCTTTCATGGGTCCCAGCAGGCCAGAGGAAGAGGTAGAGGCCAACAAGGTCGCAGGCCTCCGTATAATTCAAAACCCCCATCAGATTCAGAGACCTGTTGGAACTGTGGGGAACGGGGACACTTCGCAAGAGAGTGTCGTCAGGCAAAACGACACCAATCAAAGGGTGGAGGAAGGGGCAGAGGAAAAGCCAAATTGTCAGCATGACTAGATTCCTCCCCTGTGATCTCTTGTGCTCCTACAGAGGAAGAAATAACAGATGTCCATATGAAAGCAAGACATGTCATTGTCAGATTATTAGAACGGTTTTTAGATTGTTAGAGCTCCTGTCCATGCAAGGAGTATGACAATGCTGTTGTATGCCCAATGACAAATGACCAGAGATCAAATTGTGTATGTACACTAAAGTTAAAATTTGCAAATCAAGTGGTAAATGAATGCAACTGGCTTCTAGAAGATAAATAAAACTTAGAATGTGCTGTCCTCATGTGCGTGGGAGGGACCAGCTCATGATCGACCACAGGAAATGGCCAGCCTGTGACGAATCATTGGTGCTGGGATCTACCTTACGCGCGCGAGGGCTGTGCATGTGTGTTAAAATGATGAAAATTGGCTGAACTTTTAGTGCACAGAAATTTGCTAGACTGTGGTCTATCCAATTTGCACCGCAGAACAGAAACGCTTTTGAAAGATAAAAATGAGAGGAAAAGAGAGAAATCTGTTTGCGAGCAGAAAATGATCCACACTAGTGCATGTTAAGTAAGAAACGACAGAACATGCTTTCAAGAATTGGAAGAATCAAAATTGTGAATTTAAGACGTTCACATTTAATAGAAATAATTGACTGGTTGTGTTATAAGATTATACAAACTTCTATATGCGAGCTGATTCTGAGAGATTGGGTTCTTCAAATTTAAAAACAAAGAAAGACTTCTGATTGATTTGCCAGCAGTTTTTTTGTGTGTTGAGTTTTTTTTGTTTGGATTGGTGGATTGTTCTGTCAGGAACCTTGAGATGAAAACGGTATGTGAATGTTGTGTGGTGAGCTTGGATGAATTGGGACCGATGTGATAGACAGTCTCCTTCTTGGAGACTGTGTGTGAGATGCAAATGAGCATTGATGACTGATTGCCTGAATGAAGGGAATATACAGGTTGAATGGTTGACGTTGTTGGACACTACTATCGAAAATTAGTAGAGCGACTTTGAAGAAAGAGTGATTTTGAGTACGTTAAATGCTAAGGAAGAAATAAATACATAAAGGAAATAAAAAGGTTGCTTTTGGATTGCTAATTAACTAGGAAAATAAAACAAATAAATAAGAAAAAATAAAAAACTGGAGAACCAGTAACACATGCAGAAGATGTGTGAACTGGGAAACTTAGAAGCGTTTTGGCAAGAAAGTCAAATTAAATGATGATAGAGTCATATGTGGTAAAGAACACATCCTCCCAAAACGTTTGTCAAGGTGTGAGACATGGGCGTCGCCATGCCTCAGAAGGAGGGAGAATGTTGTATAGAGAGTGGGAGATAGAAAAAAAAAAATTTTTTTTTAATTATATATATACAACACTTTACTACATATAGATTCTCTAATACATATGGCGTTGTACCATTGAGTTAGATTTTTTTTCTCAAACGTTTGCTGTAATCAATTGGAAGATGATTGAAAAGTAACTGAAGAAGCTATGAGGAAGTGGTGTAGCTGTTTGGAAGGGCACGCGCTTATGCGTTTCCCTGGCTAATCAACATTATTTACTGATAAGGGGATGGGCAAAGGAACCATCTGCTACAGGACTTAAGGTCCGTTCCTCCAGTAACCAAGATCAGAGAATCTCCTTTAACACAGGGGGCAATAAATGGGATAGCCTCTGTCATAAATGGTCTTTGGTCAGGAGGAGTCGTTCGGAAGTGCTCAAACACTTCTCGCAAACACTCTTATTTGCCCAATTCAGAGGGGCAATAAAATTAACTGGTGAATGATAAAATATATGCAAGAAGCAGACGAAGAACAGTCCCTGGCAGATTACATGATTAGAACGCTCAGACTGACAGAGGTGTCAATGCAAATTTACTGCCGCCTGATCTTTCATCCTCACAGGTCGACAACCCCGTCATACCAGGAGACTGGGTCTACATCAAAGTCATCAAAAGAAGGAACTGGGCCACCCACGGTGGGAGGGACCATTCCAAGTCCTGCTGACTACCCCCACCGCAGTAAGGAGGACCATTCCAAGTCCTGCTGACTACCCCCAGCGCAGTAAAGAGCGCTGAACGGCCCAGCTGGATTCACCTCAGCCACTGCAAGTTGCAGAGAGTGCTGGACCCCTAATTCGGAGTGGTGGGGAAGACTAACTTCAAAGGAGTCCTATCGTTTAGGGTGGGACGTCTCAATGTTGGTGAAGAAAACAACGATCCCCACTCCGCTAGGCGAGGGGATGTCCCGGTGTCTCTGCCATCCTAGTAGCAACGGGGCTCCATATGCCAGATGGATCCTCTGCTGCGTTGTGGTTGGAGCGTGCTATGGTCTATGGACTCAACTGAACAGACCAAGTGACAATGTTGACCGTGGAAAACGATGGTCACACGATGAGAACTTTGAGGACTGGTCATGGGACCCGAGAAACCCATACGAAACCAACACGTGGTACCGCTACTTCAAATTCACTGTGAGATCGCACACACAGGAGGGCTGCTATGTGTGTTCCAAACTCCCTCCGTCCTCCACACAAGTTCACTTGGAGGCCAGAGCAATGAATGTCACTGAAGCGAAATGCATGGCATCCATGGGAGGAGTTGGATATCAACACCGTGCTGTCACAGTCAGTGATGCCGACCCGTCCCGCCCTGGACTTGCGGAAGGCACCTGTGATCAGCTTTTCTGGACAAATCTCAATGTGACTGTTAAAGGACGAACACTGCCGCAGGTGGCCTTCACAGACCGGCCACCTGGAGTGAACTATACGTGTTACATCCAAGGAAGTGAGACCCACAAATGCATTGACAGAGACTGCTCTCCAGGAGGGAACTGGATGGGAGCTTTGGACATCGCCACTGAGTGTCAGGACAAGAGAGCCATTTCAGGTGGTGAGGGCTCTCCGACCAACATGGCTGCACCATCAAACGGAACATACTTCATACAAAATGGCTGGTGGCTTTGTGGTCACAAGGTTTATCCGATGCTGCCCGCCAACTGGACAGGAGTGTGTGCACCAGTGTGGGTGACAGACCACACCTACAGGATACAACATCGTCAGCTGACGACAGCACACAACTCTTCTGGACGTCGACGCAGGGCGATTCCAACCTTTGACCCCCATGACCCTGTCTGGGGTGCGAATGTTCCGGACGACTGCTGTTTAGCTCAGCATTATTTTACAGAAACTTGATGATTTGACCATCGAAAATGCCTTGCAAGTGATGGGTACAATGATGTACTGTTTCTGTGTTTTTCTTTTTCTTTTTTTATTGATAACATTCTGGTCGCCTAAGGCAGAGGGGCCGTGTAACTCTTTTCCTGCATTTAATCTGGCCGCAGGTTTTTCAGTTGCACACGAAATTTGGACTGGAGCATTGAGGGGAATACCTCGTCTTCACTGGAAATTATTGCTGTCATTGTATTTTCTTTCTTATGTTTGATTGATCGGGTTTGACATACTCATATGATAAAACAGGGGGGATATGTTAGGGTTTGCAGAATATCTTCATCGTATGATTATGTTGGAACGTAACCTGTAATAATTTACCTAGCTTGTCCTGTCTTACCAAAAGTAGTAGACCAAAGTGCTAAGATCTTTTCACCTGATTGACTAGCTGCAGAGGAAGCAATCAAAGTTGCTTTGTTTCCACAAAGTCGTAAAAGGCCCCCTGCTATGCTTTGATCTGCAGGGGAGCGGCTTCACCCCATCCTGTGTTCCCACACCTCCACTTTCAACCCCACTGTGTTTCTTCTCAATAAATATGTACCTGATGAGGCCTGAGTCAGACTTCATTCGACCATCGCTGTAAGCACAGCGACGAGTGAACTCTCCGCCTGCAGGTGTCTGAAACGACTAACTTGTCTCCAGTGTGGTTCTTGCAAAATAAGTTAGAGTGAACACTACCCTAACAGCGACAAGATCTCCGCCAGCATCACGCTGAGCACAGGGGCCCCCCAAGGCTGCGTGCTCAGTCCGCTGCTCTTCACCCTCCTGACGCATGACTGCGCTGCCACCTGCAGCGGCAACCGCATTGTGAAGTTTGCTGACGACACGACTCTGGTGGGTCTCATCACCAAGGGAGACGAGACTCAATACAGGCTGGAGGTTGACCTTCTGACCGCGTGGTGCAGGGACAACAACCTCCTGCTGAACGTCGGCAAGACCAAGGAGATTGTTGTTGACTTCCGGAAGGTTCACGCCCAACACCTGCCGCTGACCATCGACGGTGCTGTGGTGGAGAGAGTGAGCAGCGCCAGGTTCCTGGGGGTGCACATCAGTGAGGATCTCTCCTGGTCCACCAACACCGCATCGCTGGCGAAGAAGGCCCAGCGCCGCCTGTACTTCCTTCGGAAACTCAGGCGAGCGGGGGCTCCTCCAGCCGTCATGACTACTTTTTACCGCGGCACCATTGAGAGCGTCCTCTCCAGCTGTATTGCTGTCTGGGGTGGCAGCTGCACTGACCACGACCTGCAGGCCCTGCAGCGCATAGTGAAAACGGCTAGTAAGACTATTGGTGCTTCTCTCCCCTCCTTGAAGGACATTTACACCTCCCATCTCACCCGCGAGGCGACCAAGATTGTGAGTGATGTGAGTCACCCCGCTCACTCTTTGTTTGAACTTCTGCCCTCTGGGAGGCGGTACAGGAGCCTGCGCTCCCGCACCACCAGACTTTCCAACAGCTTCGTACTCCAGGCTGTTAGGATCCTGAACTCGCTCCCCCTTTCAGCGTAGCGTCCTGTTCTTGCTGTCTGCTGTATGCACACTGGCTCGGTTTTGCCCCTCTTATTTAATGGGTTATTGGTCTGTTATTTATTCATCGCTCATTTTATTTTATTTATTATTTATTATTTATTATTTATGGTTTGTGCCTTCTTGTTTTTGTTTTGTGTCGCCTACTTGTATGTCTCGTCACCGTGGGATGGAGGAAACGGAATTTCGGTTTCTTTGTGTGTCTTGACATATGAAGGGATTGACAATAAAGCTGACTTTGACTTTGACTTGACACTTGCCGACCTCCCCTGCCTGCCACCTGTCATTGATCTGGACTCCCCCCCTGCTTCGCCGAGGTACGGAAAGCCATCGCCGTCCTGAAAACCAACAAGAGCCTGGGCCTTGATGGAATCCCGGCAGAAATTCTGAAGCATGGCGGATACCTCCTCAACCGCAGACTACACCAGCTGATCACCACCATCTGGTCATCTGAAGTCATCCCGCTTCTCACCTTCAGGAGCAGGCCACAGAGAGGACGATACAACGCTGTGCACAGAGGCATCAACGTGCTGCAGGGCCAACGCCCTCCAGTATCATAGACCCCTGTCCCTCATGTGGCAAGACCTGCGGATCACGCATCGGCTTGCATAGCCACATGGCTATGCACCGCCGCAAAACACCCCAATAAATGTCCATACTTTTAATCTGGAGCAACATCATCATCGAAATCGATGGACTGCCCCCGAGACAGAGACACTGTAGAGCGACTACTCCTTGCGCACACTCTTCCAGTGATACCGCCACACCCACCTACTGCAGTGGATGTCTAATTACCCTTTAATCTAGTACAGCCAAAAGAAAAGCATGTTCCCTGGTGTCACACGCCCCCCCCCCAGGGGGGCGCGCCCCACTATTTGAGAAGCACTGGCCTAAGGGAACAGAGGAGCACAGTGAGGTGGAGGGAGTGGAAGTGGGTCTGGAATCGAGTCAAACTGGGCTTGGGGAGGGCTGCGTTGAGAAGAAACGAACATAGGGACCGTGGCCCAATCAGGGCCTCAGTGTTTTTCCACTCCTGTCTGTCGTTGGGCTTTCTCACTTCCTCATAACGAATTTTTCTTAAGTCTGCTTCACCACTTTTCATTTGAGACCTTTTAACGGTTCTTTGAGCAGTTATTCTATCAACAAACACAGGTGCTTTTAGTCACAATGATCACAATTTTTCTTACCAATCTCACTAATTTTGTCACGACTCCACTTGATTTACTAATAGACACGTATGCATATTTCCCAACGCAACAGTGACGTCATGATGGTGCTGTGGATGGCCGCCTCGGTGAGTCACTCTGCTACTTTGTCTTATTTTGTGTGTTTTCTGTGTCTTCTGCTGTCCATCCCGGATCACTTTTACCAGAGAAGAACTGTTAAACATCGGACAGTCTTCTCCTGGTATTTTCTCTCCAGTTTTCTCTGATCCAGACTTAGACGGAGATTTTAGCCGGAGCGGCGGTGCTATACAAGCTAGCATGTTGAAGACGCCCTGGCAAACGCGCCGGAGCCCTCGTAAAGCTGAGGCAGAGAGGGTTCCGTTCTCTCCTACCAGCAATTCATCTGGCGAATGTCCGCTCCCTGGCGAACAAGATGGACGAACTGTTGCTTCTCACTTCAAGGAATTCGGACTTCAGCAGATCCGCCGCGCTGTACTTTGTTGAAACATGGCTTGACGGACGCACCCCCCACCACGCCGTGGAGCTAGCTGGGTTTTGGTTAATGCGGGCAGACCGTAGCACGGAGCTCACCGGAAAATCAAAGGGAGGTGGCCTATGTTTCTATATTAATCAACGTTGGTGTACTGATGTTACGGTGTTGAAAGAGTCCTGCAGCCCTCTGCTACAAACACTTTTCATAACCTGCCAGCCGTTCTATTCACCACGGGAGTTCTCCTCGATCGTCATGGCGGCTGTTTACATTCCACTACATGCACGTGCGAGTGAAGCCACGCAGATGCTGGCTGACCAGGTGACAGACATGGAGAAACTTCTACCAAACTCACTAATCATTGTTCTGGGTGATTTTAACAGGGCGACCCTCACACACGAACTCCCCAAATACAGACAGCACATAACGTGCCCCACCAGAGGGGCACAGACACTGGACTACTGCTACACCGTAATAAAGGATGCATACCACTCTGTGGCTCGTGCAGCTTTAGGACTCTCGGACCACTGTCTAGTTCATCTGATCCCAGCCTACAGGCAGATATTAAAAACTTCTAAGCCTGTGGTGAGGACTGTGAGGAAATGGACAGTGGAGTAGAACCAGGACCTCCAAGCCTGCTTTGACTGGACCGATTGGGGAGTTTTTGAAGCTGCAACTTCAGACCTGCATGAACTCACTGACACTGTCACATCATACATCAGTTTTGTAAGGATCTGTGTGTGCAGACTAAGACCTTCTGCACATACAACAACGACAAACCTTGGAGAGACACCTCTTGATTCCTAATAAAAATGATAATGATTCCTCAACAGTGTGGAAAGGTCTGCAGAGCATCACGGGCTTCAAGAAACTACCCCGCCCTGTGGAGAACCCAAGGCTTGCAAACCAGCTAAACAGGTTTTACTGCAGGTTTGAACGGTCCACCCACACAACAGCACCTCCTGCAGCACAATCAGCATACTCCCCTCCCCCCACAACCGCTCTGTCCACACCTCCATCACCATTATCACCAACTCTCTCTCTGACAGAAGCCGCGCCCGCACTCCAGATCCGCGAGAAGGAAGGGTGTCAGATGTTCCGGAGACAAAAGGTTAGGACCCAGACGGCGTGTCCCCTTCCTGCTTGAAAGTCTGTGCTGAACAACTGGCACCCACCTTTGCACGGATCTTTAACCGTTCCCTGGAGCTGTGTGAGGTGCCCTCGTGCTTCAAGAGCTCCACCATCGTACCGGTGGCCAAGAAGCCCGCCATCACAGGTTTGAATGACTATAGACTTGTCGCCCTGACATCTGTGGTCATGAAATCTTTCGAGAGGTTAGTGTTGAACCACTTGAAGGACGTCACGGGCCCCCTGCTTCACCCCCTGCAGTTTGCCTACCGGGCAAACAGGTCGGTGGACGATGCGGTCAACATGGGACTGCACTACATCCTGCACCACCTGGACACCCCAGGAACGTACGCCAGGATCCTGTTTGTGGACTTCAGCTCGGCATTCAACACCATCGCTCCTGACATCCTCCAACAGAAGCTCATCCAGCTCGCGGTGCCTGCCTCCACCTGTCAGTGGATCACCAGCTTCCTGACCAACAGGAGACAGCGTATGAGGCTGGGGACCATCACATCCGACACCCGGTCCACCAATACTGGCGCCCCCCAGGGGTGCGTCCTCTCCCCACTGCTCTTCTCTCTCTACACTAACGATTGCTCCTCAGGTGACTCTTCTGTGATGCTCCTGAAGTATGCGGATGACACCACTCTCATCGGACTGATCCGGGACGGTGACGAGACTGCGTACAGACAGGAGGTGGAGTGGCTGGTCCACTGGTAAAGCCAAAACCACCTGGAGCTGAACCCGCTCAAGACCGTGGAGATGACAGTGGACTTCAGGCGAGACCCTTCACCACTTTCACCCCTCACTATCCGCAGTAATACTATTCTCTCCACAGACACCTTCAAGTTCCTGGGATCCACAATCTCTCAGGACCTGAAATGGACCAGCCACATAGACTGTCCGGAAGAAGGCCCAGCAGAGGCTGCACTTTCTGAGACAGCTCAGGAAGTTCAACCTGCCATGGGAGCTGCTGAAGACCTTCTATACTGCCATCATCCAGTCTATCCTCTGCACCTCCATCACTGTCTGGTTTGGATCGGCCTCCAAAGAAGACAAACACAGACCGCAACGGACAATCAGGACTGCAGAAAAGATAATTGGAATCAACCACTCATCTATCCAGGACTTGTACCTGTCCAGGACCAGGAAACGTGCAAGTAACATCTCTACAGACCCTTCTCACCTAGGTTGCAGTCTGTTTGAACGACTACCCTCCGGACGGCGTTATAGAGCTCTGTATGCCAAAACCAGCAGACACAGAGTCAGCTTCTTCTCCCAGGCTGTCGCTCTCATGAACTCACACCACTCTTAGAGTCTCAGAGTCATTGTTTTGCAATAACATCCTGCTCTCGACGCCTTTTTTTGAATTGTCTGTATTATGTGTCCACTCTGCATCCATTGCAGCCTGGTCATCCTGGAAGAGGGATCCTCCCATCAGTGGTCTCTTCTCAAGCTTTCTCATTTCCCCTAGTTGGAGTTTTGAGTTTTTCCTTGCCCTCCTGGGAGTTTAAGATCAGGGGATGTTTGAGAATATTTGTCAATTTTCGCACATGTCCTGAGTGTTGTTAGTCACCTCAATGTTGAACAGAGGCTGCAATGTACCAAAGTCAAATTCCTTGTTTGGCACGCTCAAACATGGCCAATAAAAAATCTTGGATCGAATTAGTATGCAGCATCAGTTTTCAAAATCTGTCTCAACGGAACAAAACAGTGTGCCGATGGCCGGCCCATTTTGTCTGTTATCACATCCTGTACCACAAACACTCTAAAACTCTTCATCCCCTCTTTTGCCACTATGTTGTAAAATCTCCCTTTAGGAGAACAATTTTCATTACCATAATCTACGTTGCTGTGGATGGTCAGTAAAACTTCAACAAATGGCTATTTTATCTAATCTAATAGAATCTTAACCAATGGTCTGGCCCCCATTTTTTCTTTTGTCATCTTCTTTTGTCTGTCCCACACTCTTTCTTGAATCTTTCACTCAAACTCACACCTTAGCAATAAGTTTCACCTTGACCTCACATAGGGGTCACTGGACAATTAAAAATCTGCAGAAAGTGGATTGACCTCACACAGTGGTCAATTATGACCTCACACAGTGGTCACCATGACCCCCACATCCCACCCATCACTGATAGAAGTGGATTGACCTCACACAGTGGTCAATTATGACATCACACAGTGGTCAACCGTGACTCCTACTTCCCACGTCACTTCAGGCTTGGAAATTGACCTCACACATTGGTCAATCGTGACCCCACACAGTGGTCACAGTGCTTTTAAAAGAACATAAAATTCGTTCTTTCTGGCATTTACCACAACTCAGGTAGGTAGGTATTCTGCTTACCTTGTTTTTGGGCCCAGTCGAACTGTTGAAATTTCCGTGGGGATGGCGTTGAAGGATAAAAAGGAGCAGCGAGCACAAGACCACGGGTCACAGCATCATTTGTTAGATATTGTTCCAGTACTTTATTTTTAATGCTCGCTATGCTAATAGTAATTACCAGGAGGCTGCCTTCTCAGTTTAACTAATTAATGTATGCCAGATAGATCAATACACAGCTGTGGAGCCTTCTCTGCGAGATTGCGGAAGAAGCTCTAATCTTCACCTCCAAGGTTACTATTCTTATACTACTCTTGGCCACTCTCCTGCAAGGGGGCGACTCTGCCTAGCCTGTGTGATAATATGTGACCTTGTAGTTTTAACTGAGATCAACTTCTACAAAGAGTGTCATAGAGAATGGAAAACCAGTGAAAGCAAGAGAAAGGTTACAGCGATATGACGGCATAGCTCAAGCTACCTAGCTAATCACAAATGCCAAAGAGGCCTATCCTAACAATGTCAACTTACATAGTATTGTGGGGGTCCTTGGTTTACGACGTTGATCCGTTCCTACGCGTCGACGTAAACTAAATTTCGGTGTAAGTCGCAACATACTATATTACACTGTGTAAATACAGTTCAGAACAGTACCATACATAATACTCTAAGCCAGTGGTTCTTAACCTTGTTGGAGGTACCAAACCCCACCAGTTTCATATGTGCATTCCTCTTTAATTAAAAATAAAATATTTCTTTTCAAATTCAAGACACCATTGTTTTTTACTGGTGCACAAAATGAGCTGTGCATGAACGTCACCTTGTTCAAAGTACAAATCCAACACAATGCATGAACTCAAAACAAATTACATACCTGCAAATAAGTGTGACTTCTGCTGTTGCCTTTGCGAGACCAGTTTAGATATGCATCACCGCAAATTTACACGATAAATCAGGTGTGTTTGGACCTGTGGAGCCTCTGCCGAACCCCTGAGACGGACTCACCAAACCCCTAGGGTTCAATCGAACCGAGGTTAAGAACCACTGCTCTAAGCACTTATCCTATCATAACACCTATCCTAACAGTACAGTGCAGTGCAGTACCCCACATAATACTGTACTCTAAGCACTTATCCTATCATTACACAGCATAGTATGGAATGAAATAGTAATGAAATGAAACAGTTATGAAAATTAAACAGTACTGTACATTAATAAAATGAAATACAATACAGTAATCCGCCGTTTATCGCGGATAATTGGTTCCGATAAGTGAAATCCGCGAAGCACGGTCACCAACAAGAAGTACTGGGCAGGCTAACGAGTTAGCGGAAAGATGCTAGATCGCGATCGTGCTAACACGCGAAAACGGACTTCTTAAGGAATGTAAACGAACATTTGGAGCAATACTACATTATTCTAAAGGTTAGACACGTTTCCTCAATTTAGAAGTTTTATTTTGACTTTTAAATGTTTTTTTAATTTGGAAAAAAAAATCCACGATGTAGTGAAGCTGCGATAAACGAAACGCGAAGTAGCGAGGGATCACTGTAGTAATGAAATGAAACAGTAATAAGATCTAACAGTAATAAAATGAAACAGTACAGTAATAAAACCTAACCATTTGAAAACTCTGTCTTAACAATCTATGGGGAAAACACGCGCAGCGTGAGAACATGACAAACACAAAAATTGTGACAAAATCTGAGGAATTTTTTGAACTTCTGTTTTCAGGTCTGTACGATGTGAAATTCTTCCACTTTATCAGCGAAAAGCTTTCGATTGTACAGTATTGTTTCAACATAAACAATGAGATACCCGCCTCAAAAACATCAAACGTGGCTGCGGCGTGTTTCACAACCGCATATGCACGTCTAAAAATGTACAGCTATTTAGAAATTTTACAGAGGCGAGTTATTTACACCGATACAGACAGCCTCGTGTACACGGTGAAACCGGGCGAAAGTGTTCTCCCGCTAGGGCAGGGGTGGCCAACCCGCGGCTCGCGAGCCGCATGCGGCTCTTTGCCGGGTTTCATGCGGCTCCTTTACGTTCGGCTCGCGAGCCGCATGCGGCTCCTTGCCGGGTTTCATGCGGCTCCTTTACGTTCATATCAACATTTGTGGGTTTATTTGTTTGTTTGTTTGTTTTTGTGCGTGTTCGCTTCGCTTGAGTTCAATATGGTATTTTCGTCAAACGCTGCGTGTTCGCTTCGCTTGAGTTCAATATGGTATTTTCGTCAAACGCGCATGCGCATAAGGTGAAATCCCGCAAAGGAGGAGGGGCAAACCCATTCGGGGGGGGGGGGGGTATGTGGCTCTTTGCGGTACACAGTAAAAAAATGTGGCTCTTAGTCTCTGACTGGTTGGCCACCCCTGCGCTAGGGGATTATCTGGGTGATTTGACAGATGAGCTTTCGAATGACAGGATTTCAGAATTTGTCTCAGCAGGGCCGAAAACATACGCTTACAGGACGCGGAGACAGGTCACACAGTCATGAAGGTGAAGGAAATCACGCAGACTCACGAAAGCGGTCAGAGCATCAATCTCGATAGCATGCTCAATTTGGTTCACGGGTACATCGACACAGCAGGTGCAACCTCAGATGTGCTATACGCCCCCCAACACAGCATTGTTCGCAATAAGAGAGGGTTTCATCTCAGAAACACGTCATTTACCAAGCGGTACGATAAAAGGAGGCTGCTGCAACGAGGCACCACTGTACCGTTTGGCTATTGATATTTCTCTCTATCCATACGTACAGCTGTGTGTGTGTGTGTGTGTGTGTGTGTGTGTGTGTGTGTGTGTGTGTGTGTGTGTGTGTGTGTGTGTGTGTGTAATAATAATAATAAAAGTACATCTCCAACCAGCAACTGCGGTTGATATATTGGATAACAATATTTAGGACACACAAATTAACAATGTACAAACCCTTGATGTCTATTGTATGCAAATTTATTTGCAAATGAGCGTGTAACTTTGTTGAAAAAAGACATCTGAAGGAGAAAGACAAGGTGTTGGTACACCTGATTTAACATACAATAGTTTGAGCTGAGGTAGAGTCATTAAAGCGTCGTTACTATGCTGACGAAGTTATCTGAAAGTAGTGTCGGCGGTTCGTTTTTTCTAGTGGCCGCGGCCACGAGATCTGTTACATACATAAAATAAATCACCAACTAATAGCATTTATATTAACTAGCGTAAATGAACGGGTGACTCACCGTAGTCTGATTGTGTTAGATAAACTCCACTAAAGTCATCGTCAAAGGGTGCATGTACATCAGCAAATACGATTATATCTGCATGATATTACATAAACATTACATCATGTTTTACATGATAACCCCAGTGTATTATTATTATTATTATTATTATTATTATTATTATTATACCGATAAAATAGTAACATGACTTACCTTTAACCATCTCGAAACAACTTTTGACGCACTCCGACTCCTCTGATCAGAGCTCATGCGCTGGCTTGTCTTCTCAAAATGATCGATGGTCATCCGTCCCAAACTAACCTCAAACTCGGCGGAGAAAAGACCACGCCTATAGGGTCATGTGTCGCGAGAACACTCCAAACTATTGTATGTTAAATTAGGTGTACCAACACCTTGTCTTTCTCCTTCAGATGTCTTCTTTCAACAAAGTTACACGCAGACAACTCGGACCCAATAATTGTTGACTCAACTAGCAGAGGCTCCACAAGCTATTGTATGTCAAATTAGGTGCATCAACACCTTGACTAGCTCCTTCAGATGCCAAAATGGCGACAGCACCCCCCTCTTGACTGGCGCTATCTTGGCGCCCGCCAGACTGGCGCCTAGCTCATTTGCATATACATTTGCATACAATAGACATCAAGGGTTTATACATTGTCTATTTAGACATCAAGGGTTTCACATTTGCATACAATAGACATCAAGGGTTTATACATTGTCTATTTAGACATCAAGGGTTTGTGTGCCCGGTTCTCGAACAAATCGGTATTCGAACAACAAATTCGAGATTTTTTTGCTTCGGATGTCGGACGCAATTTGGTTGTCGAACCTCGCGGGATGAGCCGAGAGGACCCGCATGCCAACTGACTCCGTTCGTTATTACGTTCTCGTTACTCTGAGGATTGCATCAACTCTAATCATGCCTCCAAAGGAAGCAAGTGGGAGCAGTAAAGCCATCCTAAAACACAAAGACGCTCCTAAAGCAATGCGACACTGAGCGCCCGGTGGTGCGGTTGCGCGATCGGCCCGAATTAAGCTCCCTGCGCACTGAGGCCCTTTTAAATTTTAGAGAGTACATAAGGACTTTAAAAATATTTTCTTAATTTTAGCGACCGCTCTGTCACAATAATGCGACCAGCGCGGTGCCGTTGCGCGGTCGGCGGCGCGCTACGGTTGCGCCTTCGGCGGTGCACTGCAGTTGCGCGATCGGACAAAATTAAGCTCCCTGCGCACTGATGTCCACTTAAAGTTTGGAAAGCAGGACTTTAAAAATATTTTCTAAATTTCAGCGACGGCTCTGTCACAATAATGCGACCAGCGCGGTGCAGTTGCGCGGTCGGTGACTTGCTACGGCTGCGCGTTCGGCGGTGCGCTGCAGTTGCGCGATTGGACAAAAATGCACAAATGAAAAAATGCTTAAAAAGCCGTTTTTTGTTGGTTTGGAACGGATTAATTTTTTTCTCCATTATTTGTAATGGGAAAATATGATGCGCAATTCGAACGATTCACTTCTCGAACAGCCTTCTGGAACGGATTGTACTCGAAAACCGAGGCTCCACTGTATATATATATATATATTAAAGTTAAAGTCCCAATGATCGTCACACACACAACTGGGTGTGGTGAAATTTGTCCACATGCTTTGCAGTCACGTGATTTTATCACGTGATTTTGTGTTATGCCGCCATCTTGCCGGTCAACCGGTCAGCTCGTTCCTACGTGTTCGTACAGATTCAGTTTGATTTCTGCGCTACATTTTCACCGATTTCATCCGAATTATTGCTGATTTGCTATCCAATGAAGTTGGGCATTTGGATGAAGAATCCAAGAAACGTTACCGAGAGAAGTTGAACCTTGTTGGCACAACGGATCCGTACCTTTTACCGAGAAGCATGCTAAAATCACCTGAGCATTTTGCAACAGCCGACCTGCCTGATCTCTCATATCCAGATATTTATAATTACCTCGTCGATTCACCATCTCCGTACACTGGAAAGGACCTTAAGGCATACAAGAGTCTGGATGCCTACAAGTATTTTACAGCAGGTTTTGTGCATGATGGGCTGATATGGCAGATTCCAAACAAGAATCGATTTCTTCTCATGACCAAGGTAAGGAAAAAGCACACACAGAAGAGCCAGGAGAGGAGGGCACACGCCTACTGTCTGTTTACAAATCCGCGTGGCAGTAACAGTGTGATTGTGAAAAAACTACTGAAGTGATTCTAATGAAAACTCACATTGTTAAGCTTTTTTTTATTACAAAAGGCCTCTTGTTCAAAAATGCTTTTAATTAAAAAAACTGTTTTACAAACTTCATATTGAAATTTTCCAATTTTTCTTTGCATTACATAATTTCAAAAAACTACAATAGACTTAGTGAAACAGTTTTTTAATTAAGCATTTTTGAACAGGAGGCTTTTTGTAATAAAAGATTAGCCTGAAAATTTATTGTGTTCAGTTTAAGGATGTGACCAAACAATATCAAAAATTGCTTTGTAAAAAACTGTTTCCAGGAGCTTCATATTGAAATCTGAGAAATTAATTCCTACAATAAAACATTACATAATTTCCAACTATTCAGTATAGAGCTTATGCAACAATTTCTACAAAAATACTTTTTAGAATTCATGCTTGATAATTCCTTTTGGTCTCTTGCTCAAAATGAACCAGGTTTAAATTTTCAAGCTAATTTAATGAGAACATTTACCAAATGCCAGGTAAAATATGCATAAATGGACAGTAAGAGGTCTAGCCTTGTATATTATATCCAAATTAGGGACTGATAATAATATAAGGTATGTCATATTATCTGTTTCAGGTAAAACACTCTCAACGGATGAATGATCCTCCCCTCAGACCTTGGGTAGCAATAGCGAAAGATGGTCAGATCCTGTGCTGCCACTGTACCTGCATGGCTGGATTGGGTGAAACATGTTCACATTCAGCAGCATCCCTGTTCGCCCTGGAGACATTAATACGTATGAAGACGGCCACTTCATGCACATCACTACCTTGTCAGTGGCTGAAACCATCAGCATCGCACATAGAATATGCTGAAGGATGCAATATCGATTTTGCTCGTCCAGCCCAGAAACGAAAGTCAGAAGTTTCAACTCCTGAGGAAAGTGCTGCGAGAAAACTGCTGAATGTTCCTCCACCAACTGAAGAGCAGAAAGCTGCCTTTTACAAGGCTTTGTCTGAATGCGGTGGAAGACCAGCAATTTTGAGCATTGTCCTTGACTATGCTGACAACTTTGTGCCAAGGGCAGTGAAGCGAAAGCTTCCTGTACCTCTCTCACAGCTGTACATGTACAGCGTTTCAAACTGTCCTTCAGTTCATCAAGTTCTGCACGCAGATTTTTACACTCTGCAGTGAGGGAATCCATTGCTTCCCCAGTGATATCCGTCTGTGTGGCAGTAGTCACCATGCCTTCTTTTCGAATCTCAGCGTGCACCACATCTTCACCAGCGGGTAGTTGATCATTTTCACAAGGGACAGACTGGGAAATATTGACAAGTGCTGCTGCTGCTGCCAATGCCCTCTCGCGGTCTCTCTTGCGCTGCTTGAGATTTTGTCTTCTCTCAAAGATCTTCATTGAACATTTGAGTTTTCGTTTGTGAGGTGACTGGGTATGCTCAAATATACTTGGCACATAGTCTGGGGATAGTGGATCTTCGCTTTTTGCACCTGAAACAATTAAACAATCACATTATTCATAATGACTACCATAAATAATTAAGCACGTTGTTGAAGGGGATATACCCAGTTCAATTTGTTTCGTAATGGCATTTCATAACTTGACATATTAAAAAACTGAATAGAGTGAAATCATTCAGATACTGTACCTGTCTGTTCAAGTTGCTACCATTTTTATTTTTTGTTTATTTTTGCATGATGCCTCATCTGATTGGCTTGAAAACTTAACCAATAAAAATTTTAACCTTGTGCCAATGGCTTGAAAACTTTACCAATGTAGATTTTACCTTGTGCCAAATGAAGTAACAAAAAGCCTCTTGTTCAAAAATGCTTCATTAAAAAAAAATTGTTTCACAAGGTTCATAATAATTTTTTTTGAAATTTCCTAATGCATTCACTCATGAGAATTAATTGTTCAATTCCAATATGAAGTTCAATATTTACATTGATAAAGTTTTCAAGCCAATCAGATGAAGCATCATGAAAAAATAAACAAAAAATAAAAACGGGGTGGGGGGTGAACTGAAGAAATCATCCCATTCCCTGCCTTGCTGCTCTTGCTGCCTTTCTAAAAATGCACCCAGCATTTTCAACAATCATATTTGTATCATCCCATATTGTATTATTTCACATTTTGTGAAACAAATCAGGGGTGAATAGTTTGTTTACATACCTGATATGAAGTGCTCATTGCATATCCTTGTGTAAATCGTAGGTTTCCATCGTTCACGACGAATCGCCGCGATCCATTTATCGCGTTTTTTGATGTTTGCCGGAAATCTATAGAAGCTAAGATTTGGTTTATCGCCTCGTCTATTGCTACATCCAACAGCACAGCAGGTTTCCGGCATTTTCAAGCTCAAATAGCAGCAGATGTAACAAGAAAGCGTGTGTGTCGTTGACCGGCACTGAACTGGTGACCGGCAAGATGGCCGCCAAGCTAATGGGCGTGGCTGATGACGTCAGCTGCAAAGCCTCTATACAGTGCCTTGCGAAAGTATCCGGCCCCCTTGAACCTTTCAACATTTCGCGACATTTCAGGCTTCAAACATAAAGATATAAAAGTTTAATTTTTTGTCAAGAATCAACAACAAGTGGGACACAATCGTGAAGTGGAACGAAATTTATTGGATAATTTAAACTTTTTTAACAAATAAAAAACTGAAAAGTGGGGCGTGCAATATTATTCGGCCCCCTTGCGCTAATACTTTGTAGCGCCACCTTTTGCTGCAATTACAGCTGCAAGTCGCTTGGGGTATGTCTCTATCAGTTTTGCACATCGAGAGACTGGAATTCTTGCCCATTCTTCCTTGCAAAACAGCTCGAGCTCAGTGAGGTTGGATGGAGAGCGTTTGTGAACAGCAGCCTGAAATGTCGCGAAATGTTGAAAGGTTCAAGGGGGCCGGATACTTTCGCAAGGCACTGTATATATACAGTCAAACCTCGGTTTTCGACCACAAACTGTTCCAGAAGGCGGTTCGAGAAGTGAATCGGTCGAATTCCGAATCTTGTCACATTCTCATCTCTTCACCATGATGATGGGCTTTCCTAATTAGCAGTTTAAAATATTCAAGCAGTTTCAAAATATTATGTCAAAGCAAAGTAATGTAAAATAATCCAAAATTATGTGTCTCTATGACTAATTCAGAATACGTCTTTCTAGTTACTTAACAATTTTGACTACTGATCCTCTGTCAGGTCAATTTAACTTTGGCACCATCTTATGGTAAAATCTGAAACGGCATTGGAGGTTGACTGGTTCAACCAACAAACCCCTCTTTACCAGTTTAACAATAGTTCATTTTGAAGAACTAACTTTTACGCAACCCTTACTGAGGCCCCCTCCTTCAGGTCTCTTACATCAAGCTTTGGCACCATCTTCTGGTGAAATTTGGAATTTCATCTGAGCCAATTTGTCTGGGCTAAATCCAACACTTATTCACGCACCATCTTAACCTCTATGTCACTTGTCACCTGTATGCTATTCTCCAAGCACAGCTCGCTGCAGAACATCGAGGGTAGAGCCGCCCCAGAAACAGTCAAACCCACCTAAGTCAGTCCCTCCCTCGCAGTACTTGGGCCTGCCTGCCGATAGATTTTCACAGCCAACCTGCTCCCAAGTGGAGGCAAGTGAAGAGGCTGCTGGCTAACTTCAACTTTCAGATTTTATTGATTGTTTTGACGCGGCCGTCAACTCAAAATCCACATTTTCAAAACAGTTAACGCAGAGGCCTTAACAGTGCCACAATAGTCAAAATGACACATTTTGTTTGCAAAAGGCTCTAACCGTGCCAAAAAACTTAAAACTGTTTTTATTGATTGTTTTGACGCAGCTGTCAACTCAAAATCCACATTTTCAAAACAGTTAATACAGGGGGCTAAACAAATGCGACAGTGGTCAAAATGAGGTCCTGGAGCCTATCCCAGCAGTCATCGGGCAGTAGGCGGGGGACACCCTGAATTGGTTGCCAGCCAATCGCAGGGCCCACAGAGACGAACAACCATTTGCACTCGCACTCAAACCTGGGGCAATTTGGAGTGACCAATAGGCCTACCAAGCATGTTTTGGGGATGTGGGAGTAAACCGGAGTGCCCGGAGAAAACCCACGCGGGCACGGGGAGAACATGCAAACTCTACACAGGGAGGTGGAATCGAACCCGCACCCTCCTAATTGTGAGGCGGACGTGCTGACCAGTGCGCCACCCAAAACATTTAGAGTTCTAATTGTTTTGACACAGCTGTACACTCAAAATCGACTTTCAAAACATCGCAGAGGGCTAAACACATGCCACAGTGGTCAAAATGCACAGTGTTTGCAAAAGGCAATACCTGTGCCAAAACATTTAAAATATGTAACAAAAGCAAATTTTGCCTTTGAACAACTCAACTTTGACACAAGTGTATGAGCACCTCCACTCAATCATTACACAATGGGCAACAAAATACAAAATACAGCACTTGTGTGAATCAGTGCACCATTGCTTGTCATTGCAGCCTACATGCACCCTACATGCCAGTGCCGTTTGTAGTCGAATTTGCCCTCTTGCAGAAAATGCATCCAGAATCAGATATGCTTTGATGCAAATTTTATTGATTACAGTCTTTTTTTCAGACTATGGCTGACAAATGAAATATTCACACAGAGAATACATGGAAATAAAAGTAAAAAATTGTGTAAGAAATTAGGAAAATAAAAAAACAGTAAAGAACAAACATCTATAGTAGGCGCCGTTGTGTGGCAGCCTTGTAGGAGCCTATTGAGTTGCGCTCATGTCATCTGTGTGTCTTTTGTGTACCCGCTCTGTGGTATGAATACTGCTGGGGCCTGAATTTCCCCACCCCCGGGGATCAATAACGTTTCTATCTATCTATCTATCTATCTATCTATCTATCTATCTATCTATCTATCTATCTATCTATCTATCTATCTATCTATCTATCTATCTATCTAGCTATCTAGCTATCTATCTATCTATTATAAGAGAAGAAGAGATACTCTTCTGTCTCTTCTTCTGAGCCCTTCTAGCTATACCTGCACCTTGCACACGAACTCCGCTTCCTCTGACGCCTCTCACTCTCACTCTACCCCTCATCTGCCTTAGACCTCCTCGATCCATGCTTGCAGAAAACAACACAGGTCTGAAGACTGATTGCAAATTGAAAAATTTTGTGAAGAAGTGTCAGACAGGTGATTTTAGTGATTGCATACTGATCAGGGAGTTTCTAAGAGCTCGGAGCATATGGATTATGTCTGTAACCACAGCTAAAACAAAGTTTGGACTTCTTGAATGACATCTGTGTTAACTGTTTTGCAAAAGGGTGGAAAAACTGTCAATCTTATGAGAATGTGTTAGCGCATTTGCATGAAGTGTGTGGCATCACAAGAGGGCAGGTGGGAGAGGGCTGCTACATCCTTGACAAGATCAAATCAAATAAATTTTTATTTGCCAAGTTTGAAAATGCCAAACAAGGAATTTGACTCCGGTGCATCTCGTTCTCTGTACAACATTTAGGTAGTAAAGGGAAATGTACTTTCGGCAGTTTGCAAACATATTTGATTGAGGCTGCGTTAGACTTATATATAATCACATCGACATAATTTTCAGTAGTAGTGTACTCGTGTGGTCGCATAATAAGTGGAAAGGAATGTGCAGGCAACTGCATGAACTTATTTTCTACAAAGTATTGTGGAACAGGATGTCCAGACAGGGAGGACATCTCAAGGCCGGTGAGGAACGCGAATACCAACTCGTATTGGTGGTCCAGACACCTGCGCTGAGCAGCGGAAAAACACCCAAACGAGGAGGAGATGACCATCGACCAATCACCACACAATATTTTGCATGCTTGAATATTCATATTGTGTTTCCTTAAAACTGGGCAACCCGGAAGAATGTGTTGTCTTTGATGGTCACGAAGGCGCACGAGTTTTTGATGTTAAGGACCCGAGACCCAGGCGCCTGTATTAGCTTGCTTTGTCAGGATTAAACAATTGGTAAATTCGGCCTAATTGATCTACTGGTCTTCTCTTTGACAGAACGAACTCGCAAAATTGTTAGGTGTACCAGTGTGTGGATTAGGACATAACGACTCATGTGTTAAGTGTTGATCGCAATTTGGAGTCAGATCAATAACTAAAATCCGTAGCCTAACAGTAGCTAACAACATTCAGGACAACATGTGCAAAAATTGACAATTATTCTCAAACATCCCCTGATCTTAAACTCCCAGGAGGGCAAGGAAAAACTCTTTACTCCTACTAGGGTAAATGAGAAACCTTGAGAAGAGACCAAAGATGGGAGGATCCCTCTTCCAGGATGACCAGCCTTCAATGGATGCAGAGGACACATAGTACAAATAATATAGACAATTCAAAGATGAAGCGTCGAGAGCAGGATGTTATTGCACAGCAATGTCTCTGAGACTCTAAGAGTGGTGTGAGTTCATCAAAGTGACAGCCTGGGGGAAGAAGCTGTCTCTATGTTAAAGTTAAAGTTAAGTTAAAGTCCCAATGATCGTCACACACACACCTGGGTGTGGTGAAATTTGTCCTCTGCATTTAACCCATCCCCGTGTGATTTTAATCCATCCCCTGGGGGAGAGGGGAGCAGTGAGCAGCAGCGGTGCCGCGCTCGGGAATCAGTTGGTGATCTAACCCCCCAATTCCAACCCTTAATGCTGAGTGCCAAGCAGGGAGGCAATGGGTCCCATTTTTATAGTCTTTGGTATGACCCGGCCGGGGTTTGAACCCCCAACCTTCCAGTCTCAGGGCGGACACTCTACCACTAGGCCACTGAGCTGGTTGTTGGCTGGTGTTGACGTACAGCGCTCTGTAACCCCGTTCGGAGGGGAGTAGTTCAAACAGACTGTAACCTGGGTGAGAAGGGTCTGTAGAGATGTTACTTGCACGTTTCCTGGTACAAGTCCCGGATAGATGGGAGGTTGGTCCCGATTATCTTTTGTGCAGTCCTGATTGTCGGTTGCAGTCTGTGCTTGTCTTGTTTGGTGGCCGATTGTTGGAATAATTTAGGTTAAGCCTTTGCCTGCCAGACCTGGGGGCCTCATCTTTTACGAGTTGAACTCCTTTTCGTTTAGCTAAGTTCTTCTTATCTAGTTCCAGGGATGTCCTTTGAACCCCTATCAGTTTTATGTATCCTTCCTGTCCTTTTCTTATCTTTCTCTTTGTTACTGTAAGAGGTCTTCACTAGCAATGAGCAGAGCTCCTTTGCACAGGCAACATGTTCTTTGTTTAGATCAGGGGTGGCCAACCAGTCAGAGACTAAGAGCCACATTTTTTACTGTGTCATCGCAAAGAGCCACATCATACACATGAGCACACATGAACACCCCCCCACACACACACACACGCACACAAACACGCACGCGCACGCACACGCACACGCACGCACACACACACACACACGCACACACACCCCTCTGCTCAGCCAAATTTATTGTGTGACATTATTATGTCACGCACCAACATGATAATGACAAATTGACTCCTACAGTACTAAAACCACAGACCAAAGACCACATTTTCAACAATGAGCATTGTGTGCATTGTCTCACACAGACAAACTCTCAGTTCAACAAATTCCACAAACAAAAACATAATAAGTTTTTTCACGTACTGTGTGGCGGGACAGACCATTCGTTTGAGTTCGTCGTTTTCAGGAGACAAGATTTCAATAACGTCACTGAGGCATATTTTAACGAACTCCACTTCATTGTATGGCTTTTTAGCCCGTGCAATGTTCCAAGCCAGTTGAAACAATGCAAGTGTGACAGTCTCTGAGTGCTTCGTAATTGTTTTGAAAAACTGTACCTATTTTTCTGCCTGACTTTTCAAAGTCTCCAAACTTGTGCTTGCGAAATTCAGTCCCTTTTGCAAAGTCCTTATCGATATTAGCATGAAGTGAGCTGAAGTGGCGCTGACCATTTGAAGCTTTTAAATGCGCCAATGACGTCCGACATATCAGGCAGAATGGCTTGCCATAGCGTTCAACAAAAAACAACTTTAACTCTGTTAAAAACGTCCTGTGTTCATCGTCATATATTCGTTTAGCTGTGCATTTTTTCCTTGCCATTTTGGCAAGCGTCTTGTCGGCCTTTCTGGACCTAATGGGCCCCCGTAGTCACAGTCGCCATTCATAAAAAAAGCGGGCAAAACCAATTCACCTCACGCGCATGCGCGTTTGACCAAAATACCATATTGAACTCAAGCGAAGCAAATACGCACGAAAAATAAACACAAATGTTGATATGAACGTAAAAGAGCCGCATGAAACTAGCCAAAGAGCCGCATGCGGCTCGCGAGCCGCGGGTTGGCCACCGCTGGTTTAGATCAAAGGAACTTCTTTCCTTTTAGTTAATTGTAGCTTTGATTCATAGATTGTTGTTGATCGGAACTGGTTTTCTTTAAGTGTTATATACAGTTTAAAGGAGTTGCATACAAGTTATCCCATATTTACTGCATACCAGTTACCTTGTATTTACTTAATGTGTGTTGAAGTGTTTAGGACTAGTTACTCATTATTATTGTGTGTTGTGTTAGTTTACCAAGAAGATAAACTTAGCAAAGGTTTAGTTGCATTGTTCCACAGGAAAGCGGCATTCAACGTGCTTCAAGTTATCTGATCACAGTCCAGGATGAGTCAGCCAACCATGGAGAAGTCAGTCGGTTGAGGAAAGAGGACAGACTCTGCAAATCCAGTGCTGGGGTCACGGGCCGACAATTAAAGGCTGAATCACACCACACTACATTCCTTAGCTAATCAGCGTTGCTACAGCCACAATCTCCCCTCCCTTTAGTGTAGCAACGCCTCTGGAACCAGGGCAACCAAAACATTAAACCAACTCAGGACTCAGAATTGATGGAGATTGTAACTGAGTTTCCTTTCTCTATCGTTCTCCTCGCGAGTAAACCTATCCTGGTTATCTTCTCCTCTTCCTTCCAGCGTGTGGTTTAATGTCTGATGGTACTTAGACCTGACACCGATCCAAACCAGACAGTGATGGAGGTGCAGAGGATGGACTGGATGATGGCAATATAGAAGGTCTTCAGCAGCTCCTGTTGGTTTGCTGCATACACTACACTTCCCAGATGACCTCACTGCTCTGACAAGTGTAGGTGGTCAGGTCGCTTGATAAAGGCAGCGGATAGGAGATCAGAGAGAGACGGAGGAAAGAGAGCAGGAGGTGCTGGAGGTGGAAGGAGCTAAAAGCCACAGACAGAACGAAGCCATCCAAAAGGAAAATTACTTACGAAAAAAGGAAGATGGACATGTTTTGTTGTTTTGTTGTTTTGTTTGCATCCTAGAGGTGTCACAGGACCCTCCCCCTCCTATGGGAGTGTTGTCAGTTGGACTGAAATGGGGCTTCTGCGTGGAAGAATAAACTGTCTGCATTTAATTCGCGTGATTCGCTTGTTTTTCATTTTTTTACACTCCTCCAGCCTTACCTGCCTGGGTTACCAATATGAATATTTAGTCATTTATTCAGTCTTTCTTTCTTATTACAATAAAAAAAAGAAATATTCAAGGCAAGTTCTTTCCACAAAGGAGTTGAAATTCACCCAGTTAGGGGTGCAGTCTGTTGTGCTACTTTGCATGAAGCATCACTGTACACAAGACCATTTATAAAGATCAGATTTTTTTCATTTCAGGTTTTGTCATCGTGAAGTGCAACCTGGGCTGCGGAGAAACAGTGCATTTTCACTGCTGTTATTGTGTGTCAACTATAACAACATAGACTATAATGATAATGAACATAGACTAATAGACTATCATGAATAAACTATACATTCAAAATAGCAATATGAAATGTAATATGTGATGGCATGGGGCAGGAAAGATCATAAACTGCGAGGACATCGTTGTTATCTAGATAGATATCCGTAGATATCTGTCAGGGAGGGGACAGGGGCATTAATAATTTTGCTGTTGATGTTGATGTAAAACACAGTCTGTTCGAACTACTCCCCTCCGGACGGCGTTACAGAGCGCTGTACGCCAAAACCAGCAGACACAGCTTCTTTCCCCAGGCTGCTGCGCTGATGAACTCACACCACTCAGAGTCTCTGAGACATCACTGGGCAATAATATCCTGTTCTTGCCACTTAAATGTTGTTAGTCATGTTGTTTGTCACTTAAATGTTGAACAGAGGCTGAGATCAACCGGAGTCAAATTCCTTGTTTGGCCTGCACAAACTTGGCCAATAAAGCTGATTCTGAAATATTCATTTTTGATAAAGGCTTATTTATCTATGAAATCTCTTCATCCATCTGCCCTAGTGTGGTTGTAGAAATTAAATAGAAAATGCAAAAGGAAAACTCAATCCCTGGCCGCCCGCTCCCCTCCCCAGGTAATGTGTCTACTAAGCTACCACATTGATTGGGTAATGTGCAATGAAATGTACTGAACTTGACAACTACCGTTTTTTTCCGTGTATAATGCGCAAAATTTAACTAATTTATTGTCCTAAAATCTGGGGTGCGCATTATACATGGGTACAAAATTTTTTAAATTTTTTTTTTTAAATTTTTTTTTTTTTTTTTTTTTTTTTTTTTTTTTTTTAAGAAAATCATGGTACAACAAAACCAACAACAGGACTGACCGACAATAGTGTGTTTGTACTGTGCTCTGGTCATTTCGTCAAAGAAGGGATAATAGTCCTCTTCTCTTCTTGACTGACAATGAATGTGATAGTTTAATACAATCAGCAAATAACAAAATGCGTATTACAGGTAATATTTTATTTCACAACACTTTGCCATGTTCCTTTCGTCTCTGCTGTTCACTTCAAACACGCTCCATACGAACGCAATGCTCTCGTATCAGACGCTTGCTCGATCACCTGCTCGTTTGCTGTCACAATGTACCCTACACAAATCCGAAACATTTGTTGCGGCTCCGAGTCACGACGAGGGGCAAGTTTTGGTTTCCAAGGGTGTTTTTATTCCTCTTCAACGTCTCTCCCATACAGAGCCGCCTTTTTCACATGTCCGCACGTCACTTTCCTCTCTTTTCATCTGATCGCGGTGGTGCCTTTACGGGCAGTCGGAGAAATCAACGCCAACAAAAAAAAAATACATCCAGCCTAGTTAAGACCATACCAAAGACTATAAAAATGGGACCCATTGCCTCCCTGCGTGTGTGACGATCATTGGGACTTAAAAAAAAAAAAAAAAAAAAAAAAAAAAAAAAAAAAAATTGGGTGCGTATTATACATGGGTACAGGCTTTTTTCCAGCATCAACATGCCATTTTTAGGGTGCGTATTATACATGGGGGCGCATTATACACGGAAAAAAACGGTACTTGTCTGCTTCATATTGTCATCGTTTTAGCGATTGATTTGACCCACATGCAGAAAAACCAACTCAGACATCCAGAATGAGTGAGGAGTGTTTATTGGAGGAGCTGCGGTGGAGGTAGAGTGGGATGATCGGAGCCAGGAGCACGGAGCGGGGCAGCAGTGGCGGAACGTGAGGAGTTCAGCCAGAACGGGGGGGGATCTTGGCGGTGATCGGTGGAGGGAACCGGAGGAACTGAAGAACGTGGCGTTGATGAGCAGGGAGAGAGCTATGAGCGAGATCAATGAGCTAAAGCAGCGGTGGCCAACCCGCGGCTCGCGAGCCGCATGCGGCTCTTTGGCTAGTTTCATGCGGCTCTTTTACGTTCATATCAACATTTGTGTTTATTTTTCGTGCGTATTTGCTTCGCTTGAGTTCAATATGGTATTTTGGTCAAACGCGCATGCGCGTGAGGTGAATTGGTTTTGCCCGCTTTTTTTATGAATGGCGACTGTGACTACGGGGGCCCATTAGGTCCAGAAAGGCTGACAAGACGCTTGCCAAAATGGCAAGGAAAAAATGCACAGCTAAACGAATATATGACGATGAACACAGGACGTTTTTAACAGAGTTAAAGTTGTTTTTTGTTGAACGCTATGGCAAGCCATTCTGCCTGATATGTCGGACGTCATTGGCGCATTTAAAAGCTTCAAATGGTCAGCGCCACTTCAGCTCACTTCATGCCAATATCGATAAGGACTTTGCAAAAGTCTTGTTTTTGTTTTGTGTCGCCTACTTGTATGTCTCGTCACCGTGGGATGGAGGAAACGGAATTTCGGTTTCTTTGTGTGTCTTGACATATGAAGGGATTGACAATAAAGCTGACTTTGACTTTGACTTTGACTTTGACTTTGAAAAGGGACTGAATTTCGCAAGCACAAGTTTGGAGACTTTGAAAAGTCAGGCAGAAAAATAGGTACAGTTTTTCAAAAAAATTACGAAGCACTCAGAGACTGTCACACTTGCATTGTTTCAACTGGCTTGGAACATTGCACGGGCTAAAAAGCCATACAATGAAGTGGCGTTCGTTAAAATATGCCTCAGTGACGTTATTGAAATCTTGTCTCCTGAAAACGACGAACTCAAACGAATGGTCTGTCCCGCCACACATAGTAAGTGAAAAAACGTATTATGTTTTTGTTTGTGGAATTTGTTGAACTGAGAGTTTGTCTGTGTGAGACAATGCACACAATGCTCATTGTTGAAAATGTGGTCTTTGGTCTGTGGTTTTAGTACTGTAGGAGTCAATTTGTCATTATCATGTTGGTGCGTGACATAATAATGTCACACAATAAATTTGGCTGAGCAGAGGGGTGTGTGTGCGCGTGTGTGTGTGTCAAGTCAAGTCAAAGTCAGCTTTATTGTCAATCCCTTCATATGTCAAGACACACAAAGAAACCGAAATTCCGTTTCCTCCATCCCACGGTGACGAGACATACAAGTAGGCGACACAAAACAAAAACAAGAAGGCACAAACCATAAACAATAAATAATAAATAAAATAAAATGAGCGATGAATAAATAATAGACCAATAAATAAGAGGGGCAAAACCGAGCCAGTGTGCATACAGCAGACAGCAAGAACAGGACGCTACGCCGAAAGGGGGAGCGAGTTCAGGATCCTAACAGCCTGGAGTACGAAGCTGTTGGAGAGTCTGGTGGTGCGGGAGCGCAGGCTCCTGTACCGCCTCCCAGAGGGCAGAAGTTCAAACAAAGAGTGAGCGGGGTGACTCACATCACCCACAATCTTGGTCGCCTTGCGGGTGAGATGGGAGGTGTAAATGTCCTTCAAGGAGGGGAGAGAAGCACCAATAGTCTTACTAGCCGTTTTCACTATGCGCTGCAGGGCCTTCAAGTCGTAGTCAGTGCAGCTGCCACCCCAGACAGCAATACAGCTGGAGAGGACGCTCTCAATGGTGCCGCGGTAAAAAGTAGTCATGACGGCCGGAGGAGCCCCCGCGCGCCTGAGTTTCCGAAGGAAGTACAGGCGGCGCTGGGCCTTCTTCGCCAGCGATGCGGTGTTGGTGGACCAGGAGAGATCCTCACTGATGTGCACCCCCAGGAACCTGGCGCTGCTCACTCTCTCCACCACAGCACCGTCGATGGTCAGCGGCAGGTGTTGGGCGTGACCCTTCCGGAAGTCAACAACAATCTCCTTGGTCTTGTCGACGTTCAGCAGGAGGTTGTTGTCCCTGCACCACGCGGTCAGTAGGTCAACCTCCAGCCTGTATTGAGTCTCGTCTCCCTTGGTGATGAGACCCACCAGAGTCGTGTCGTCAGCAAACTTCACTATGCGGTTGCCGCTGCAGGTGGCAGCGCAGTCATGCGTCAGGAGGGTGAAGAGCAGCGGACTGAGCACGCAGCCTTGGGGGGCCCCTGTGCTCAGCGTGATGCTGGCGGAGATCTTGTCGCCAACACGTACCACCTGCGGCCTCTGACAGAGGAAGTCCAGTAGCCAGTTGCAGAGGCAGGTACTGAGGCCCAGCTTGTCCAGTTTGCTGATGAGACGCTGCGGCACAATGGTGTTGAAGGCAGAACTGAAGTCCACAAACAGCAACCTCACATACGAGTCCCTCCCCTCCAGGTGTGTGTGTGTGTGTGTGTGCGTGCGTGTGCGTGCGCGTGCGTGTTTGTGTGCGTGTGTGTGTGTGTGTGGGGGGGGGGTGTTCATGTGTGCTCATGTGTATGATGTGGCTCTTTGCGATGACACAGTAAAAAATGTGGCTCTTAGTCTCTGACTGGTTGGCCACCCCTGGTGTACACGAACACCAAGCAAAGTACAATTTAAAATGACACTTTCGAAGTACCGTAATTTTCGGACTATAAGTCGCGGTTTTTTTCATAGTTTGGGTCT
Organism: Syngnathus acus; assembly: GCF_901709675.1. Taxonomy (NCBI): domain Eukaryota; kingdom Metazoa; phylum Chordata; class Actinopteri; order Syngnathiformes; family Syngnathidae; genus Syngnathus; species Syngnathus acus. The sequence goes on from NC_051092.1 coordinate 17,199,033, forward strand.
CTTCCGTAACTTATACTCAGGAGCGACTTATATGTGTTTTTCTTTTCAAAAAATTTCCCCAAAAAAAAAAAAAGAAAAAAAAAATGAAACCGCGATAAACGAACCGCAATGTAGCAAGGGATTACTGTAATTTGAATTTCAAGTGATGACAGCAGCGCGACGTCGCGTCAGCAGCAGCTCGTCGAGTCAATCTTTGTCCTTTATGTAAACAACCGCCGCGCTGCTGACGCAGCGTCGCGCTGCCTCGTCGTTATTCCACAGATCTACTATATAACTATATTGTAGCGTTAACAAAGTTCAAGGAAAGACGTGGGTTTGGTAAACGGCTCTTTATTTAAGAAAACAAACTTACAGGCGTGTGGCGGCGTGGACTTCCAGCCACGGAAGTGGAAGAGAGCTCCATACATAGGACCGGGCGTGCGTAAAAGCCATGACCGAGCCCCATCCACCGTCCTCGGACAGCCACCCGGCTGAGCGCCGGCCCTCGACTTCCATCCACGGAGGTGAAAGACAGCTCAGTAGAGTCGGACCGGGCGTGCGTAAAAGCATTGTCCGAGCCCCATCCACCGTACCTGGACAGCCACCCGGCCGAGCGCCGGCGCCCGACTTCAATCCACGAAAGTGAAAGAGAGCTCCGTCGAGTGACGCGTGACGTCGCGGTCGCGCGTCAGCAGCGCGACGTCGCGTCAGCAGCGCGGCGGTTGTTTACATAAAGGACAAAGATTGACTCGTCCAGGGACGGTGGATGGGGCTCGGACAATGCTTTTACGCACGCCCGGTCCTCCTCTACCGAGCTGTCTTTCACCTCCGTGGATGGAAGTCGAGGGCCGGCGCTCAGCCGGATGGCTGTCCGAGGACGGTGGATGGGGCTCAGTCATGGCTTTTACGCACGCCCGGTCCTATTGTATTGAGCTCTCTTCCTCTTCCGTGGCTGGAAGTCCACGCCGCCACACGCCTGTAAGTTTGTTTTGTTAAATAAAGAGCCGTTTACCAAACCCACGTCTTTCCTTGAACTTTGTTAACGCTACAATATAGTTATATAGTAGATCTGTGGAATAACGACGAGGCTGACGTCAGGGCGCACGCGCGGCGATGTTGACAAAGGACGAGGAATTTGATCGATGGATTTAATGATTTAGAGTGCACAGATGGTTTGATAACATTATTGCTTATATAATAGTTATTTGATATATAATTTATATATCGTTATATGGGCCTGTGGAATATTTTTAAGTGCAAGAGCCGTCAGCGGCGCGCACGCATTGTTGACAAAGGACGATTGATGGATTTAATGAATTGGAGTGACGCAGATGGCTTTATTAACGTGTTATTCATGTAATAGTTTTTTGAATAACTCAGAATTTTACGTCAGGGCCGTTCTCAGCTCTTAGTTTGTGTTTATGTCACGTTAGCATACCTATCGTTTAGCCTGTTGTTGCTCGTTCATGACTATTCTTGGTGTTGGATTTTGTCGAATAAATTGCCCCCCAAAATGCGACTTATACTCCGGAGCGACTTATATATGTTTTTTTTCACTTTTTTGGGCATTTTATGGCTGGTGCGACTTATACTCCGGTGCGACTTATAGTCCGAAAATTACGGTACCCAAAGTTAAACTTACAAAAGAAAAAACATAACAAATAAAACTTACACAAGAAGAGCCCTAACGTGGCACTTGACAGCTGTCAGTGTCAAATGCAAAATGTAAACAAGGACCATGTGAAAATTAGGTCAATGCAATCTCCGGTTAGAATATCTTATTTTTTTCCATTTTGTGCGTAGGTATTAACAAGTAGAATAGTTTTAAATTATTCACAATTATTTAGGCAATTAATTATGGGATATTTTGTTACGAACCAGTCAGTATTTCCAAGCCGATCCGTATTTTCCTGACCATGGCCCTGCCCACGACCACGATGATCCCCATTTTCAGTTTGATTTTCTTCCGCTGGGGTACTTCTCACCGGTTCAAATTGGTAGCCTTGTACCCCAAGAAAGAAATCACACTCTTCTTCATTTTCATCTGAAGGTGAAGAATCCTCTGAGGGAGATTCGTCAGATGACATCGCTTCCGCTGCTGTATCCGCCATTATGTTTACATGGGCTAAGTAACTCGGCAACGCTCGGCGTCCTATAATCTACGTCACAGTCACTTCGGCAATAACACCTGGATGAACTTCAACGATCACATACAAACCGTTGATTTTTCATCGATTACTCCTCAATTCGCAATTTTATTCAAAAATGAACAACAGTTTCCTAAAATACAAGTCCATCTTTATCAAATACATTTTGGGACCCCATAGTGTCTTTACATGCCCTTTAAGGATTTCAACCTAAAGAGACACTACCAGACTAAACATGCTAACACATACGACAAGCTAACAGGGAGTGACCGTGCTGATAAAGTGAAGCAGCTCCAAGCTGAACTGGCATCACAACAGCGATTCACGCGGGGCTGTGAGTCAAAAGTAAATATTACTAAAGCAAGCTACGAAGTGGCCATGTTAATACTGTTGATGTTATGAACCTGTAGACGTGACACAAACTATTACTTTCTGAAAGATATTGTAAATGACGAGCAAAATTCACTTGTTTTAAGTTTTAATAATGACAACTTTGCATTACTTATAACTCCTGTTTAAAATGTTCATGAGGCAAAAATAATTTTAAACTCATGTAAATTTAAGGTATTTCATACAGTTTGTTCAATGTTATCTGACTAAGATATGAATGAAAGGCAGAATTTGTGTTTTTAGATTTGTTCACATCTGCCTGATATTTGGTTATTTTGTCATTTGAAAAATAAAGACAATTGTGACAATGAAAATCTATTTATAGCAGTGTGTATTTGCATTCAATTTTTGTCGTTAAAAAATGTCTGAAAAAACTATTGGCCTCCGGGCCCCTTCACTTTATCAAATCTGGCCCTCCTTGCAAAAAGTTTGGACACCCCTGGTATAGGGCCTATATTCACACATTTTTGAAAGATGTATTCCGACTTATTATTGATTTTGTTGACTTTGAATTTGCTTTTTACTGGATAATTTACTGTTTGTTTGTTTGTTTGTTTGTTTTTTCAACAAAAACGATTTTTAAAAAAACTAAGTAAGTTTTTATTATAAACTTAATAATTATTCTTGAAATTTTTCATATCCACAAATCAAAATTTAGACACTCAAAACCACTTTTCCTCTGATAACGATCTCTGGAATAAACAAATAACTTTTGCTCCTAATTTTTGAAGCAGAAACCAGCCAATACATAAAAAGTATTTGATATTCTAAAAACGAGTAAGCAGTTAAAACTGTTGATAGCTATATGTACTTTATTTGATATTTTCGTTTAACATCCCCTTGGCTCTTACTCTTTTCTTCTTTCATGTGTATTAGTAACTTTGTTGCTTTATTCTGTAAATGTAACGCGACATGTTCAATAAAGATTGTTAAAAAAAAAAACGTAGTCAGGTGTTCAGATCGTCACACACGCGCGCAGTGTTAATGCGGGAATCGAACTCAGTGCCTGCACACAAGACAGGCGTGTGCCCCTACATCATCAGCGATCCCCAGGGGTATTGAGATCGATCGTCTCGGGAGTCGCTGATGGTGTAGGCCAGGGGTCACCAACCTTTCTTAAACCGAGAGCTACTTCCTGGGTACTGATTAAGGCAAAGGGCTACCAGTTTGACACACACTTCTAAAATAGCCAATTTGCTCAATTTAGCTTTTGCAATGTGTTATTATTGTCATTTCCAGTTCACATGTAAGTGTGATTTTAACAAAAATAGGTTTCTCATTTCCCCTAGCTGGAGTTTTGAGTTTTTCCTTGCCCTCTTGGGAGTTTAAGATCAGGGGATGTTTGAGAATATTTGCCATTTTTCACATGTCCTGAGTGTTGTTAGTCACCTAAATGTTGAACAGAGGCTGTGATTTACCGGTCAAATTCCTTGTTTGAAACGCTCAAACATGGTGAATAAAAACTCTTGAATATTGAATCTTGAAAACCAGCTCAGTGGCCTAGTGGTAGAGTGTCCTCCCTGAGACTGGAAGGTTGTGGGTTCAAACCCCGGCCGGGTCATACCAAAGACTATAAAAATGGGACCCATTGCCTCCCTGCTTGGCACTCAGCATTAAGGGTTGGAATTGGGGGGTTAGATCACCAACTGATTCCCGAGCGCGGCACCGCTGCTGCTCACTGCTCCCCTCTCCCCCAGGGGATGGATTAAAATCACACGGGGATGGGTTAAATGCAGAGGACAAATTTCACCACACCCAGGTGTGTGTGTGACGATCATTGGGACTTTAATCTTTAATCTTAATCTTAAAAATACAGTCAAACCTCGGTTTTCTATTTTTCCCATTACAAATAATAGAAAAGAAATTTAGTCCGTTCCAAGACTAAAAAAAAACCGCCTTGTTTTTAAGCATTTTCTCATTTGCGCATTTTTGTCCGATCGCGCAACTGCAGGGCACCGCCGAACGCGCAACCGTAGCTAGTCGCTGACCGTGCAACTGCACCGCGCTGGTTGTTTTATTGTGACAGAGCTGTCGCTGAAATTTAGCAAATATTTTTAAAGTCCTGATGTACTTTCCAAAATTTAAGTGGACATCAGTGCGCAGGGAGCTTAATTTTGTCCGATCGTGCAACTGCAGCGCACCGTCGAACAAGCAACCGTAGCGCGCCGCCAACCGCGCAACTATACCGCGCTGGTCGCATTATTATGACAGAGCCGTCGCTAAAATTTAGAAAATATTCTTAAAATGCTAATGGACTTTCCAAAGTTTAAGTGGACCTCAGTGCGCAGGGAGCTTAATTTAGTCCAATCGCGCAACTGCAGCGCGCCGGGCGCTCACTGGCGCATTGCTTTAGGAGCGTCTTTGTGTTTTAGGATGGCTTTACTGCTTCCACTTGCTTCCTTTGGAGGCATGATCAGAGTTGATGCAATCCTCAGAGTAACGAGAATGTAATAACGAACGGAGTCAGTTGGCATGCGGGTCCTCTCGGCTCATCTCGCGAGGTTCGACAACCGAATTTCGTCCGACATCCGAAGCAAAAAACCCCCGAATTTTTTGTTCGAATACCGGTTTGTTCGAGAACCGGGACGTTCGAAAACCGAGGCTCCACGGTACTAGTACTAGCCAGAGCTAGCAAACTGCCTCTGTAGCGAGCTGCACAAGCAAAGATATTGTTGTGTTGATTTAATAGCTGTTTTGTCAATCCACAATAGCTGAAGGAAGAGAAGAAATGGAATTGGTGTCAGATATACTGCCAAAGCCATATTCAAGACGGACTTTTCAAGAAAAGCTGGACATTGTTAAGCAAGGTCGGGCAACTCCAAAGCTAATGTTGCGTATTGTGAGCCATGTCCGTTGTTGAGCCAGGAAAAACAAAGATGTGGAGTATAGAGTTGGTTCTTTATTGGCAAGATCTTGGGTTGTTTAATGGCGGTCAGTACAGTATTCTTGAGTAAAGAAAGGAGGACGGATTTTGTGTACAAATAATCAGGATTTTTGGTGAGTAAAATGTTGCTATATTCCTAAATAATATTGCAATTTTATCAGGTTATTTTTTATGATTTTTTTTATAGGTCGCAGCTGTACCTGCAGTAGAGGTTTTATAGCCATAAAATAGTTATTGAGGGTTGGATTGATTCAGACGGAACACTACTGTAGGCCTAGATGTGAAATGCACGGCCCGCCACTGGTTTCCATGATTGTCAGTGATGTTTAAGTCAGCAAAAGAGAATGAGAAGGAGACTTCCGGGTTGAAAACGGTGTGTAAAAAATAAAGTTGGAGCCCAAGCTTGTTGTTCAAAAACAAACGTCTGGTCATTCTGAAAGAAGAACAACACAGTTCAGACACAGCTGTGTCAAAAGTCAAGTCAAAAGCTGCGTCCAAATTTGCAGGCTGCGTCCTTCGCAGCGCATGAAGCTCCGCCTCCGTGGTCCGCATAAGGCGTGGCGAATTTGAACAGGCGGAATAGCTGAGAGCTCGCTGCAGAACCACTGGGTGGAGCTGCTCCAGAAACAGTCCAGCCCACCAGAATCTATTCCGCTCACTTTCCTTTTTTTAAATTTTTTTTTTTTTAATTTACTTTATTGCAGAGGAATGAATTTACAACCTAGTCGAGCAAATAATTATTTTTGATATTTGTTTATTTTTATTGAAAACACACACAAGGGTTAAACAGTTGTTTGTGTTAAACACTATTTTTTGGTAAGGGGGTGTTATTTAGAATTGCTTTTAATGTACAAAATAAGCTTACAAAACATATTAATTTAGTAAATTCGTTGATATATGTGTCAGGGTCCGGGGTGGCATACTTCTTTTGTCCACAGGGAGCAACTGAGTGCAGAGGGCCCAGGTGCGACTCATCAGGCTCGTTAAAGGAGCATGCTGTCAACTGCTCGTCGCCTGAGAGTCCCTTCAGTGTGATCACCTCCACGGTTGTGCCTCTAGCTCAGGGGTGGCCAACCAGTCAGAGACTAAGAGCCACATTTTTTACTGTGTCATCGCAAAGAGCCACATCATACACATGAGCACACATGAACACCCCCCCCCCCCCACACACACACACACGCACACAAACACGCACGCACACGCACGCACACACGCACACACACCCCTCTGCTCAGCCAAATTTATTGTGTGACATTATTATGTCACGCACCAACATGATAATGACAAATTGACTCCTACAGTACTAAAACCGCATTTTTAAAGACCACATTTTCAACAATGAGCATTGTGTGCATTGTCTCACACAGACAAACTCTCAGTTCAACAAATTCCACAAACAAAAACATAATACGTTTTTTCACTTACTATGTGTGGCGGGACAGACCATTCGTTTGAGTTCGTCGTTTTCAGGAGACAAGATTTCAATAACGTCACTGAGGCATATTTTAACGAACTCCACTTCATTGTATGGCTTTTTAGCCCGTGCAATGTTCCAAGCCAGTTGAAACAATGCAAGTGTGACAGTCTCTGAGTGCTTCGTAATTTTTTTGAAAAACTGTACCTATTTTTCTGCCTGACTTTTCAAAGTCTCCAAACTTGTGCTTGCGAAATTCAGTCCCTTTTGCAAAGTCCTTATCGATATTGGCATGAAGTGAGCTGAAGTGGCGCTGACCATTTGAAGCTTTTAAATGCGCCAATGACGTCCGACATATCAGGCAGAATGGCTTGCCATAGCGTTCAACAAAAAACAACTTTAACTCTGTTAAAAACGTCCTGTGTTCATCGTCATATATTCGTTTAGCTGTGCATTTTTTCCTTGCCATTTTGGCAAGCGTCTTGTCAGCCTTTCTGGACCTAATGGGCCCCCGTAGTCACAGTCGCCATTCATAAAAAAAGCGGGCAAAACCAATTCACCTCACGCGCATGCGCGTTTGACCAAAATACCATATTGAACTCAAGCGAAGCAAATACGCACGAAAAATAAACACAAATGTTGATATGAACGTAAAAGAGCCGCATGAAACTAGCCAAAGAGCCGCATGCGGCTCGCGAGCCGCGGGTTGGCCACCGCTGGTGTACACAATGTGTTGTGATGACATCTGCTGTGGAGTCTTCATGTTGTCAAGAATTTGAAAAGATGACCAGAAAGATCAGCCAATACTCTGAGCTGGAAATAGATAAGGCCCCACTAAACTGCATCACTGACTTAAAATCGGCTTGTTTTGTTTGGACAAAACGAACCCATTGTCGTCGTATAGATTCCGTTGCTGGGAAACGATGTAAACTGGGTTTTGTGCGTATTGCTACAAAATTTGACAACACAAACCTTCACCATCGTGGAACAGACGTTTAAACACCAGTTTGTAAACTAAATGAAGCTTATATGTGACGTATTGGAGACAAAACACCAGGAAAATGTGTGGTTCTTCGCGCTATCAATCGGTAAACAATGGGGGGAGTCCTATCATCTACGTCACGGTACCACGTGATCCAGAATGGAGCAGTTCATGACAGGGGCGGGGAAGATCGAGAAATACACACAAATTGACTGCGTTTGGCTCACGAATGCAATTTTATTTCAAATTCTATAATATTATTTGGACACAGGTGAATATAATCGAACATTCTGAGTGGTTTTAGAGCATGTTAAAGGTGCCTTTACATACGCTTTAAACAAGGCAACCATCTCTTTACAAATTAGACAAACACAATTGCCTTGATTTTCATTGAAGAAGTATTGTAATTCCCATCTCTCTTGAAAGCGACGGCCCTCAGTGTCAACTTTCCTCGTTTTCTTTTCAGTCGCCATGGCAGAAATGAGCGGAGGTGTTCGCGGCACGGCTGCAGACTGATATTATTAAAGTGGTGCTGCCACCTTTTGGTAAAAGGAGGAATTACAGTTTAAAGTTACATGATTTTTTTAAATTCAGTTTGACAGTGCAGGCGGGCCATAAATAATACATTATAAGACCGAAGCTGCGGGCCGTATGAAATCTGACCGGGGGCCGGACTTTGGACGTCCCTGCCCTATAGGGGGCATTGCCAGAACAGATTAACCAAAGTTTCAGGGGATAGTCCACAAAACAATCAACACAAACATCTTTCTTGAATTTAAGAAGATAATGCTTAGTTGGATAGTACCACCCGAGATGCAGTACGTACACTGGAAAAATAAAGATGAAGACGAAAGAAGAAAAACTGGAGGGTCGCTGCGTGTGCGTGTGTGTGGAAAAAAAAAAAAAAGGGAAAAACTTGGTCGCGCAAAGGTGACGCATACAGTTAGTCCCTAAACCAGACATGGCGGTGCTGCTGCGAGCAATACGCGCAGGAAGGGCATTTCGCGGCCTGTGTAGCGGTAACTACTTTATTTTATAGTATATGCGTGATTAAAACGGAACTCGTAAGTAAATAGTATTCCTTGCGTTATTGTCGTGCGGAGTCTAAAGCTGACGCTAGCCAAATAAGCCGAGTCATTTTAGCTGATAGTGAAGGACAGAATTAGCTAACGTAAACGTTGTTGTGCTTCGAAGCGTACAGTTTTTGTATGTATGTATGTATGTATGTATGTATGTATGTATGCATGTATGCATGTATGCATGTATGCATGTATGTATGTATGTATGTATGTATGCATGCATGCATGTATGTATGTATGTATGTCTATGTCTGTCTGTCTGTCTGTCTGTATGTATATGGATGATGGATGACTTTAAATTTAACAGGAATTTCATAATAGCAGACGTTGGCAATCGCATCGTGCTTAGGTCTCTTTTAAATAATTTTTTTATAGTCAAATGACAGCATTGCTTCTTGCAGTTGTGATGGCACCAACATCAAAACTGCAGCATCTCAGTCTTGAAAGAGACTTCCACTATGCCCAGTGGCTTCAGGATGAATCCAAATCAAACAAATACACACATTCTGCTGGGGATGATCTAGCAGCTTCACAAGAAGACTCAACAGCTAACCCAGTAGCAGATGAGTTTACCAGGCCAAGAACTAGGTAAGTACTGCAAAAGCTAATCATGTAAAATGTTCATGCTAAAACATGTTGCAGGATGTCTATGCATTAAATTACTCCTCCTCTTATTATTATTATTATGATTATTATTATTATTCGTAGTAGTAGTAGTAGTATTGTTCTTACTGAATTTTGTTTGTGTTTATGGTATTTCTTTGAGAGAGAGAAAGAATTATTCCCTGTTTGTATGCAAGTTACCAGGACCAGGGTGAGGAGTATGAAACAGAGGAACAACTTCAAAGTAAAGTCCTAAATGCTGCTCTGGAATTTGTCCCACAGCATGGCTGGACCATGGATTCAATTGCGGCTGGTGCTGAGGTGAGACACGGTCAAATGACAAATGCAGGTGTTTTTTACCCTCCCACAGTTCAAATTTAATCCCTTAATTTGAAGGGGTGTGATTAGAGATGGGAATTGATAAGATTTTTATGATTTTGATTCTGTTTATCAATTTTCTTAACAGTTTTCATTTGAGAAAAAAAGAAGCACATAAACGATTATGATCATTTTGTTCTAGATATTACAACTTTGTGTAAAGATGACATTACAAACTAAGAGTGAAGAATGCAAACGTTATCTTACGATAGAAATCATCATCTACCGAAAATCTGGGGCTTCTACAGTGGCAAATGGGTGCAAGCCTTTAACTACAAACTTTGTCACTGCACGATGACATTCCTCAGTCTTTTCCTTCAACATTTTGCTCCTCCCTGCCTCCGTGAATGCATAAGCTTGAGGTACAGTGCTGCTGGCGTCTGAACCAGTCAGACGATGTCTCATCATCTAAAAAAAACATGAGATGTGATTTGCATGGCAGATTTTGCAATTATAGAAATAGAACTAGCATGAAAAACAGTATTATCACCAGTAAAACTGCACGTCGAGCTCGGGCTAATGTTGCTGCTGGTGCTAGGTTGTTGACTGACCCTCCGCAGTGGATCAAACATGCATGTACAAATGCTTTTGCATATTAGAGGTATTTCCTCCCTTTGTTGAAATTTCAACATTGCAAGTATTGCATGTTGCTCTAATCTCGTACTTCTTAGCGAAATGTAACTAAACTTTGGAGCACTTCTTTCTCATAGGCGCCATCATTGTTTACATCGCTACGCATGTTGCGTAGCGTGCTTAACGTGCGTAGTGACGTAATTCGTGCTGACTGTAATCGCTAAACTTTGCGGCAAATGGAATTGTTAGCAAAATAGCAAACGATTCCAATGAATTGGTAATGTGGGAATCGGTTCTCAACAAGAATCGGTTCTCAATTTCCTTTCCTTGGCGTGATTTGGGACAGAATGTTTATTCTTTTACTGCTTGGAAATGTAGGTCCGAATATTTGCCACCGGTCTGGAGCAGTCACTAGAACAGGGGTCACCAACCCGCAGCGACCACATCAGTCGGCCATGGCCAGTTCTAAAAATAGTTTACAGTACACTGGTGAAGAGCATGCAATGCCAGGCTTCCCACTAACATTAATGTTCAGTGTCTTCACATAGAATATCATTAATAAAAATATAAAATTAAAGGTACACTGTGTAACTTTGTTATTTCAGAAGTGTATTATCAAAGTGGTCGCCCTTTGCATTATTCGGTGCCCTTGAAGTAGCTCCCAACTTCAAAAAGGTTGGTGACCCTGCACTAGAATGATGAGTGTACAGTGAGCCTTTGGAGGATGAATGCTTCACTGGCCTAATAAAATGAATGTATTTGAATTCCCCATAAAATACGGTTCAAAGTTTATCATTAAATATTTTTTTGAGTGCATTTTCACCTTTTATGAGTCAAAACTTTTCATTTTCAGTTCACAGCCAATCTAATTTTTTTCTGAGCAAAAATGAAGTGACAGATTTCAGAGTGACTGTCAGGGAAAATTTGACTTTTTGACACTGATTGTACCTATGGACTTTGTTCGCATGCATATTGCCGACTGAGACTGTCCCGGTTAAACTACTGCATTGCACTTTATTTTGGAGTCAGCCAGTCCTCCTTCAAGCATCTCGTGTTAGTCCAAAATGCTGCCACTCGCCTCCTAACTGGAGATCGTACGATAGCAAAATCCGGTAACACTTTATCATAATGCTTATAAAGCATTAACAACACTTCATAAATAATGAACTAATGATGAACATAACATTTACGAATGTTTGTGAATGAGTAAGATATTGTCTGTTAATATTATATTATGTAAGTTGTTAATCATGAGTAAAACATTAGTAATGTATACTTTTGAAGCATTAACAAAACTTCGTAAACAATTAACTAATGGTGAACCTAACATTTACAAATGTTTGTAAATGAGTTAGATATTGTCTGTTAATACAGTAATCCCTCGCTACATCGCGGTTCGTTTATTGCGGTTTCACTACATCGCGGATTTTTTTTCCAAATTAAAAAAAAAAATTTTTTTAAATAAAACTTCTATTTTGGGGAATTATGGCACGAAAGTTGCCCACACGCCAGCAGAAGCCAGGGAGTGCCCACACAATTGCAGTGCGTATACTTATACCTTTTTATAAAAAAAATTGTTATAATAATAAGAGTTCGTAAAACATATTTACAGTGTTGTACCTTGTTATAGAAAAATTGTTATAATAATAAAAGAGTTCTAAAAACATACCGTATTGGCCCGAATATAAGACGACCTGATTATAAGACGACCTCCTCTTTTTCAAGACTCAAGTTTGAAAAAAGACTTTTTGAACACGAAATTTAATTTTTATACGGAAAATAATTACATCTGAAACAAATGATTATAACAATATATTCAAGAGAAAAAGCATGTTATTTTGCCTCGTTCAAATCATACAAAAACTGTCTATCGCATCTTAATATCTGAACATTTAAATATGTAAACTAAAGTGCAACCACATTTGTAAATGAATGGCTTCTGGTTTTTGAAATGTAAATAAACCAATCTACTGTGATAAAACAACAAAATTGCAATAACTGCATTAACCATCAAAGTGAAGTCTAACTGTAACTTTCTCTTGAAACAAATCTGAATAAGGAAAAACATTGCAATAAAATAATAATAATCGACCCCGTGTTTTTTGTCTTCCGGGTTAGAGCAACGCTGGCGTCTGGATTGTTGACTGCCGCTTCTGGCCCGAACCGTGTCCGCTACTTGTTTATCCGCTATTTGTTTTGTGTTTCCCGTATTAAGTGTGCCCTTTTTTTCTTTTATTTTTCTTGCCTTTTCACCTGCCCACCGCGTATCTCTGCAGCTCTGCTCGCACCTCTCTGTTCCCTCTCCCTCGGACTACGAGCTACGCTATCCAGCTAGCCAAACCACCACCGGACCCTCCTACCTCCCGGCTCTGAGCCTGTAGCTGGTCGCTCTTGGCTCGGCAAACAGCTTTAACCCAACTTTCTGGCCACTCGGCCGGTGTCCTCGGGGGAGCACCCGCTCGCTGCGAGCTCGCCGGTCGTGGCTCGGCTGTGTGCCGCCATGACACACTGGGGCTTGCCGTTCGTGCGGGTACAGTCGGGATCGACCAACACCACCACCCACCCCACCAACATCACTACTCGGTCCACTGCTGCTTCCATGCATTTCACTGCCTACCAACTTCTAGCTAACCAGCTACTAGCCACTTCTAGCATTTTATCTGGATTATTCCCAGCTGCTGTCACGTCCAAGACAACCACCTGCTCTCTCGACCCCCTTCCAACGACCTTAACTAAGGCCTGCCTCCCTGTCCTCTTCCCTCACCTCACCACCCTTTTTAATTAGTCTCTATCCCTTGGCCACTTTCCCACTGTCTATAAGCTTGCAGCCATCACCCCCGTCCTCAAAAAGCCCACCTTGGACCCAGTCAACGTCTCCAACTACCGTCCCATCTCCAACCTTTCATTCCTTACCAAAACCCTTGAACGCATTGTCTCCGCCCAACTCCATCTCCAGTCCAACAACCTCTATGAACCCTTCCAGTCCGGATTCCGTCCACTTCACAGCACCGAAACAGCTCTTGTTAAAGTCACCAACGATCTCCTCATTTCTGCAGACTCTGGTGCCCTCAACATCCTATTACTACTCAACCTTAGCGCAGCCTTTGACACTGTGAACCATTCCATCCTCCTTCAAAGGCTGCGCCAACTAGGTGTTGAGGGCACTGCACTTGACTGGCTCACCTTCTATCTCGCCAACAGAAACCAGTTCATCTCTCTCTCCGGCTACACATCCATCCTCTCCCCAGTTACACAGTTACTTTTCCCTTTACAGATAATGGAAAATTTTTTAATCCGTTCCAAGACTAAAAAAACGCCTTTTTTAAGCATTATTTCATTTGTGCATTTTTGTCAGATCGCGCAACTGCAGTGCAATGCCGAACGCGCAACCGTAGCGCGCCGCCGACCGCGCAACTGCACTGCGCAGGTTGCATTATTGTGACAGAGTCGTCGCTGAAATTTAGAAAATATTTTTAAAGTCCTGATGTACTTTCCAAAATTTAAGTGGACCTCAGTGCGCAGGGAGCTTAATTTGGTCCGATCGCGCAACCGCAGCGCGCTGGGCGCTCACTGTCGCATTGCTTTAAGAGCGTCTTTACGAGTCAGTGACGTAACTTCCCGTTCACGAACGAGTCGTGAATTTATTATTATTATTATTTTTAATAAACATTTATGTTAAAACTTATCTAGTTTTTTATTCCTTGTTTTTATACTCGCCATTCAAAACATAAAAATCAGATATTTGGTTAACTGCTTTATATGACTATATCAGAGAGAGAGCCAGAGTCAGCTATATTGTCAATCCCTTCATGCTAAGACACACAAAGAAACCGAAATTTCGTTCCCCCTATCCCACGGTGACGAGACACAGCACACGATCAACACACAAGTAAAACAACGGGGGAGAGAGTTCAGGACCCCAACAGCCTGGAGATCACAAACTTCGCCAGTGGTGCAGTGCTGGCATCCCACAACAGAGTCCCGGCACCATTCGTCACGGATGTAGACGCACAGTCCACCTCCTCGCGATGTTCCCCCTCGTACAATGGCCCGGTCTGCCCGATAGCACGCCATCCGCTCCAGATGCACAGCAGTCACGCACTGTCCGGTCCGTAGAACTCAGCAGGCATGATGATGTCCAGCGATCGAACGTTCGCCAGAAGATTGGAAGGCACGGCCGGGCGAGCCGGGTTGGCCGCTAGCCTGACCCGGACGCCCAACCGGGGGAGGAATAGCAGGCGAGTCCGGCGACGCTTCAGGACGGAGCAGACCGAGCGCCTTTAACGTCCCCGCTTCAAAGTCCAGATCGCCACAAAACTCGCTTTCGCCGATGTCGAGCAGAACCAGCCCGCCGCACTTGTAGCACAACCCGGTACGACGAGACGAACACACAAAACTGTCGGACAAACCCACATTAAACGACAAAACAAAACACCGTTCGGGACAGAGCGAGGCCGCTGCGTGTGCACGCGCCGCCATCTTACTTATGCATGTGTTTTACGTTGTTATATGAGTTGGTGTCCCCAAAATTAACAAATGTCGGCATAACGGGGTTTTTTTTTCAACCTTTTATTCAAACACAAACATAAACACATTCGGTATAAAAACACCATCAACTACTAGCCAACAAATACAAAATTAAAATATCAATGTCGGCATAACGTGTGTCGGCTGGCAATAGCATAGCAGCAATGCTGTCTGTCACTCACTCACTCACTCACTCACTCACTCACTCACTCACTCACTCACTCACTCACTCACTCACTCACTCACTCGTGAAGACCAATCAGCAGCGCCAGGCTGTCACTCACTCACTCACTCACTCACTCACTCACTCACTCGTGAACTCACTCGTGAAGACCAATCAGCAGCGCCAGCGAGCGTTAGATGGAGGAGGGACTTTACGAGTCAGTGACGTTACTTCCCGTTCACGAACGAGTCGTGAATTTATTATTATTATTATTATTATTATTATTTTTAATAAACATTTATGTTAAAACTTATCTAGTTTTTTATTCCTTGTTTTTATACTCGCCTATTAAAACATAAAAATCAGACATTTGGTTAACAGCTTTATATGACAATATGGACGTATATATTTGTTTGGCTTGTGTCGAGTGGCATGGTGGTACAGATGGTGTAAAATTAGGTATTGAATTTGGCCCAGGCACATTGGCTATCCCAAAACATGTCGTAGTTCAATATTTCACCAGGAGATGGTGTTAAAGCTTGACATAGGGGTGACCGGATGGAAATTAACAAATCTAATCAATTACATTGTTAGCAATTGGGAGGACACGACCTGTTCAAACACGTAGCAACGCACAATTTTGGAATAAGAGTTTGCTATGCCATAATTTTAAGATGTAACAGCTTGAGCAATATCCATATATGTGTTTAAGTTGGAGGAACCCATTATGGTGTTAAGTACTATTATGTGACAAGATATATGTGATTCATGTTGCAATGTTTTGTCCAACCTGTATTTAACATTGGTGTTCCATCCATACCTGAATGTATTAAGTTGAAGAGGAGACATTAAGGGCTATATACTAAATGCCGGAACGAGCAAAACAGGAAACACCTATTAAGGGTGATTGCTGCTTGAAGCAAGGTTGCCAAGACAACCGAGGGGCACCCACGTATTCCGGTGGGGTAATTCCGGTGAGGTAATTCCGATGAGGTAATGCCGGAACGAGCAAAACAGGAAACACCTATTAAGGGTGATTGCTGCTTGAAGCAAGGTTGCCAAGACAACCGAGGGGCACCCACGTATTCCGGTGGGGTAATTCCGGTGAGGTAATTCCGATGAGGTAATGCCGGAACGAGCAAAACAGGAAACACCAATTAAGGGTGATTGCTGCTTGAAGCAAGGTTGCCAGGACAACCGAGGTACACCCACGTATTCCGGTGAGGTAATTCCGATGAGGTAATGCCGGAACGAGCAAAACAGGAAACACCTATTAAGGGTGATTGCTGCTTGAAGCAAGGTTGCCAGGACAACCGAGGTGCACCCACGTATTCCGGTGGGGTAATTCCGGTGAGGTAATTCCGATGAGGTAATGCCAGAAGCATATAAATATGACGGCAGGACACAGAGCGGCGCGCTCCTCCTCCCCAGTCGGGGCGGCGCTTCTCCGAAATCACGGCGATGGCCGTGTCGCTGCCCGGACTAAAAGAACGAAGATGGACTTTGCATTCTTTTTCAGATTGAACCAAAATCTACTAAGATGAATTTCCAGAGTCTTCGAATTGGACTTTGTCAAATTTTAAGCTTCGAGGAAGGCAGAGGAGACAGCCGCTGGGGCAGAAAGGAGAAGTCGCCAATTTTACTTTTTAGGCTAGGCTCCTCACGGCCAGACCTTTCCTCTTTTTTAAACAGAATTCGGATTTTGGAACAAAGGAGAGCCGATCACTCGACTTGTTCAACCAAATAGGATTTTAGACCTTTAGTCTCCTCTTTTGTTCTGTGTGGGTGAGTCTTGTTTTTTGTTTTTTCGACTTGTAAGTCTTTTTCTGGCTTATTCATTAAATCTCTTCTTAAGCCTTAATTCGGTTATCGATTATTTCGTATTAACTATGTCGAGCATGGTTTTATATGCGGTAATTACAACTTTAAAATGTCTTTATTTCCCTATCATAGTCATTCTTTAAATCCGTTCAATTCTTTTTAAAGTGAAGACAGCTTTAATCCTTAACATCAGGAATTGTCAGATCTGGTTCGAAGTAGTTATCTTGAGTTCAGCTAGAGCGAGGGCGCTCTAGTAAATTAACGAATCCTTGAGGTCTTAACAAAGACATCTAAAAAATATCCGTAACGTAATACCAGCATCAAACAACCGAAGGGAGCCATCATTACGGCGCGGTCATATCGACGACTCGCCTCGAATAGAGTTACTCGGCTCGCGCGTCGGATGACTTAAAAAGGATTGGCGTCGTAAAGAAATTAGATTGATTCTGGTAGAATCAATTTAACTCGGGTGGTCAGCTACGGACGAGTCCCTTCACCCCCGGCTTATTGAACCCGTTACTGGGGAGCCGGTGCCACTATAATAAAGTGCGCGTTTGACATTTGGCAGCAGGCAAATCTCCCTTGCTTCCAAACTTGGAAATGTACTTCTAGCATTTGTAAAGGCCTGCATGAGTGGGTGATGTTATTACGCTGGCATGGATACACTGCTATGTGTGCCATGGGAACTTGACGACTCTTCTACTCCCGCACAGTCATAATGTATTAAGATGTTCTTCAGAACTGAAACACGGCACCGTTTGATTTCGCATGAATCCATGCCTGTTAGTACAGACATAAATTGGACCATACCAATACCATCTATGTTACACATCCCTAGGCTTATAATGATTTAGCAAGATTCATAAATAATCATGTTGAACTGCACTGCCTGTGTCTGTGTCTGTATTGGTACTAGACATTAGGCCTCTCATCTGCTTCCATTGGTATGTTCTACAATGGAGCTGGAGACCTGGTCCTACATTTCATTGCTCAGTGTAATTCACAACTGGGAGAGACACTAGCTGAACAACAGAAGCAGGTCCAGTTGGGCCAAGCAGAGTAAGTGCATGAAACAACACACACACGCACACACAAAAATATACAATGATGTTCAAATGTAGTATTGTAATAATATAACAATGTAATAACTTTGGGTCAAAAATGCGGATATATTTGATGACTATCTTGCAGACCAAAGAAGACTACTGACTTTCTAAGAGAAGCTATTGAGACTAGACTGAGGATGCACATCACCTACATAGAAACATGGCCACAGGTAAGGTGCGTGTGATGACGTGTCGCAGCATGAATAAGCATAAGACCAGTGCACCTTTCTAATCAGAATTTTAGACCAATACAAAAAAAAAACCCTATTGCTCTCTCCTCAGGCGATGAGCATTCTTCTTCTGCCTTACAACATCCCAAAAAGTCTGGAACACCTTGCTACTCTTGTGGATGACATCTGGTACTATTCTGGAGACAGATCTACAGATGTGAGTGGGTCTGAGCTTATGCATTGCTCTCAAACCTTTATATACCCGCTTGCTCCCCCTTGTTTTTGGGTACTACTTTTGGGTAATTATGTTTCATATTTTTCAGTTATATGAAGCACCTTATCAAAACGTTTGTTTTTGTCACGGATGGAATGGAGCAGGGCGAACAAGTGCAGCTTGGACCAGGGTTTATTGGAGGAACTCAAAAGACAGACTCGGCAGACTGACATGACACCAAACGATAACATGACTGACGGACTAACCGAAACAGACTTGAAAACGACAGGAACCAAAAAGACATGAAGCGTGACGACAACAACAATGATCCGACGGGGAGTGAGGGGCAGACAGGACTTAATAAGACCTCGTGGAATCATTTGGTGATCTAACCCCCCAATTCCAACCCTTAATGCTGAGTGCCAAGCAGGGAGGCAATGGGTTCCATTTTTATAGTCTTTGGTATGACCCGGCCGGGGTTTGAACCCATAACCTTCCAGTCTCAGGGCGGACACTCTACCACAAGGCCACTCCCCTCCCTGAAGGACATTTACACCTCCCATGTCACCCGCAAGGCGACCACGATTGTGAGTGATGTGAGTCACCCCGCTCACTCTTTGTTCGATCTTCTGCCCTCTGGGAAGAGGTACAGGAGCCTGCGCTCCCGCACCACCAGACTCACCAACAGCTTCATTCTCCAGGCTGTTAGGATCCTGAACTCTCTCCCCCCTTCTGCGTAGCGTCCTGTACTTTTGCGCTATATTCTGACTGTCTGCTGTATGCACACTTGCTCCATTTTTGCTCCTCTTATTTATTGTGTTATTTGTTTATTTATTCATCACTCTTATTTATTCATTGTTTGTGCCTTCTTGTTTTTATTTTTTTGTGTTGTTTACTTGTATGTATATTCAAAGTCAAAGTCAAAGTCTGCTTTA
Source organism: Syngnathus acus (assembly GCF_901709675.1). NCBI lineage: Eukaryota > Metazoa > Chordata > Actinopteri > Syngnathiformes > Syngnathidae > Syngnathus > Syngnathus acus. Next base: position 17,218,398 of record NC_051092.1, read on the forward strand.
TTGTCAATCTCTTCACATGCCAAGACACACAAAGAAATCGAAATTACGTTTCCACTATCCCACGGTGACAAGACATAGTACACGACATACATATTATTGGAGCACCAATAATCTTACCAGCCGTGTTCACTATGCGCTGGAGGGCCTTCATGTTGTAGTCAGTGCAGCTACCACCCCAAACAGCAATACAACTGGAGAGGACGCTCTCAATGGTGCCACGGTAAAATGTGGTCATGACGGCCGGAGGAGCATACGCTCGCCTGAGTTTCCGCAGGAAGTACAGGCGGCGCTGGGCCTTCTTTGCCAGTGATGCGGTGTTGGTGGACCAGGAGAGATCCTCACTGATGTGCACCCCCAGGAACCTGGTACTGCTCACTCTCTCCACCACAGCACCGTCGATGGTCAGTGGCAGGTGTTGGGTGTGACCCTTCCGGAAGTCAACAACAATCTCCTTGGTCTTGTTGACGTTAAGCAGGAGGTTGTTGTCCTTGCACCACGTGGTCAGAAGGTCAACCTCCAACCTGTATTGAGTCTCGTCGCCCTTGGTGATGAGACCCACCAGAGTCGTGTCGTCAGCAAATTTCACCATGCGGTTGGTGCTGTAGGTTGCAGCGCAGTCATGCGTATTGTGTACTATGTCTTGTCACCGTGGGATAGTGGGAACGTTATTTCGATCTCTTTGTGTGTCTTGGCATGTGAAGAAATTGACAATAAAGCAGACTTTGACTTTGACTTAAATACACGACAGGTAACAAGAGGCAGGTGAGAATGATCACACTTCATCATGGGCACACAGGACCATATAACGATATATAAATTATATATCAAATAACTATTATATAAGCAATAATATTATCAAACCATCTGTCACTCCAAATCATTAAATCGATCAATCGTCCTTTATGTCAACAATGTCGGCCGGGTGCACGCCGCTGACGGCGCTTGCACTTCAAAATATTCCACAGGCCCATATAACAATATGTAAATTATATCTCAAATAACTATTACCGTAATTTTTGGACTATAAATCACGTTTTTTTTCATAGTTTGGGTGGGGGGAAGACTTATAATAAGGGAGCGACTTATATATGTTTTTTTTCAAAACTTTTCCCAAAAAAAAAAAAAAGTGAAACCGCGATGTAGCAAGGGATTACTGTAATTTTAATTTCAAGTGACGTCAGCAGCGCGACGCAGCGTGGCGCGGCGGTTGTTTAAATAAAGGACAAAGATTGATCACGGGATGACGAAGATGACGAAGGGCCCCACGTACTACCGGCATCATTAGCGGCTTTGTTTCTAAGTGACACGGCGGACGAAGAGTTTGAAGGATTTAAGGATTTGGAGTGACACAGAAGGTTTGAAAAACTATTATGGCTTTTACCCATGCCCGGTCCTACTCTAAGGAGCTCTCTTTCACCTCCGTGGATTGAAGTCGGGGGCCGGCGCTCGGCCGGGTGGCTGTCCAGGGACGGTGGATGGGGCTCGGACATGGCTTTTACGCACGCCTGGTCCTACTCTAGGGAGCTCTCTTTCACCTCCGTGGATGGAAGTCGAGGGCCGGCGCTCGGCCGGGTGGCTGTCCGGGGACGGTGGATGGGGCTCGGTCATGGCTTTTACGCACGCCCGGTCCTATTCTATGGATCTCTCTTCCACTTCCGTGGCTGGAAGTCCACGCCGCCACACACCTGGAAGTTTGTTTTGTTAAATAAAGAGCCGTTTACCAAACCCACGTCTTTCCTTGTACTTTGTTAAGGCTACAATATAGTAATATACTAGATCTGTGGAATAACGACGAGGCTGACGTCAGGGCTCATGCGCGGCGTTGTTGACAAAGGACGAGGAATTTGATCGATGGATTTAATGATTTAGAGTGCACAGATGGTTTGATAATATTATTGCTTTTATAATAGTTATTTGATTTCTAATTTATATATCGTTATATGGGCCTGTGGAATATTTTGAAGTGCAAGCGCTGTCAGCGGCGCGCACACATTGTTGACAAAGGACGATCGATGGATTTAATGAATTAGAGTGACACAGATGGTTTTATAAACGTGTTATTTATGTAATAGTTATTTTTAAATAACTCTGAATGTTACGTCAGGGCCGTTCTCAGCTCTTCATTTGTGTTTATGTCACGTTAGCATACCTATCGTTTAGCCTGTTGTTGCTCGTTCATGACTGTTCTTGGTGTTGGATTTTGTCGAATAAATTTCCCCCCAAAATGCGACTTATACTCCGGAGCGACTTATATATGTTTTTTTTCACTTTTCTGGGCATTTTATGGCTGATGCGACTTGTACTCCGGAGCGACTTATAGTCTGAAAATTACGGTATATAAGGAATAACATTATCAAACTCTGTCACTCCAAATCATTAAATCCATCGATCAAATTCCTCGTCCTTTGTCAACAACGTGCGCCCTGACGTCACCCTCGTCGTTATTCCACAGATCTAGTATATAACTATATTGTAGCGTTAACAAAGCACAAGGAAAGACGTGGGTTTGGTAAACAGCTCTTTATTTAACAAAACAAGAGTTCAACGAGCAAACAACTACTGAACTGTAACGATCTTGAATCTTGAATATACAAATTGCTACACAAAATAAAATATATCAAATAATTATAACATAAATAGTTCACCGCCACACGGCCCCAAGCACCCGCGTCGACTTCCAGGCGTGTGGCGGCGTCGACTTCCATCCCCGGAGGTGGTACGTCCAGCCATGGAGGTGGAAGAGAGCGCCATAGAATAGGACCGGGCGTGCGTAAAAGCCATGTCCGAGCCCCATCCACCGTCCCCGGACAGCCACCTGGCCGAGCGCCGGCCCCCGAATTCCATCCACGGAGGTGAAAGATTCAAGAGATTCAAGAGTTTTTTATTCGCCATGTTTGAGCGTGCCAAACAAGGAATTTGACTTCGGTAAAACACACCCTCTGTTCAACATTTAGGTGACTAACAACACTCAGGACATGTGAAAAATGGCAAAAACAGTGTAGACAAATTCAAAAAAGGTGTGAAGAGCAGGATGTTATTGCACAGTAATGACTCTGAGACTCTAAGAGTGGTTTGAGTTCATCAGAGCAACAGCCTGGGGGAAGAAGCTGTCTCTGTGTCTGCTGGTTTTGGCGTACCGAGCTCTATAACGCCGTCCGGAGAGGAGTAGTTCAAACAGACTGCAACCTGGGTGAGAAGGGTCTGTAGAGATGTTCGTTGCACGTTTCCTGGTCCTGGACAGGTACAAGTCTTGGATAGATGGGAGGTTGATTCCAATGATCTTTTCTGCAGTCCTGATTGTCCGTTGCAGTCTGTGCTTGTCTTGTTTGGAGGCTGATCCAAACCAGACAGTGATGGAGGTGCAGAGGACAGACTGGATGATGGCAGTGTAGAAGGTCTTCAGAAGCTCTCGCGGCAGGTTGAACTTCTTGAGCTGTCTCAGGAAGTACAGCCTCTGCTGGGCCTTCTTCCGGACAGAGTCTATGTGGCCGGTCCATTTCAGGTCCCGAGAGATTGTGGTTCCCAGGAACTTGAAGGTGTCTGTGGAGAGAATAGTATTACTGCGGATAGTGAGGGGTAAAAGTGGTGAAGGGTCTCGCCTGAAGTCCACTGTCATCTCCACGGTCTTGAGCGGGTTCAGCTCCAGGTGGTTTTGGCTGCACCAGTGGACCAGCCGCTCCACCTCTTGTCTGTACGCAGTCTCATCACCATCCTGGATCAGTCCGATGAGAGTGGTGTCGTCTGCATACTTCAGGAGCTTCACAGGAGAGTCACCTGAGGAGAAATCATTGGTGTAGAGAGAGAAGAGCAGTGGGGAGAGGACGCACCCCTGAGGGGCTCCAGTATTGGTGGTCCGGGTGTCAGATGTGATGCCCCCCAGCCTCACACGCTGTCTCCTGTTGGTCAGGAAGCTGGTGATCCACTGACAGGTGGAGGCAGGCACCGCAAGCTGGATGAGCTTCTGTTGGAGGATGTCAGGAGCGATGGTGTTGAACGCCGAGCTGAAGTCCACGAACAGGATCCTGGCGTACGTTCCTGGGGTGTCCAGGTGGTGCAGGATGTAGTGCAGTCCCATGTTGACCGCATCATCCACTCACCTGTTTGCCCGGTAGGCAAACTGGAGGGGGTCAAGCAGGGGGCCCGTGACATCCTTCAGGTGGTTCAGCACTAACCTCTCGAAAGATTTCATGACCACAGATGTCAGTGCGACAGGTCTGTAGTCATTCAAACCTGTGATGGCGGGCTTCTTGGCCACTGGAACGATGGTAGAGCTCTTGAAGCACGAGGGCACCTCACACAGCTCCAGAGAACGGTTGAAGATCCGTGCAAAGGTGGGCGCCAGCTGCTCAGCGCAGACTTTCAAGCAGGAAGGTGACACGCCGTCTGGGCCCGGTGCCTTCCTGGTCTTTTGTCTCCGGAACATCTGGCGCACTTCCTCCTCGCGGATCTCGAGTGCGGGCGCGGCCTCTGCAAGAGAGAGAGTGGGTGACAACGTTGATAGAGGTGTGGACAGAGCAGTTGTGGGGAGAGGTGAGTATGTAGATTGTGCTGCAGGAAGTCCCGTTGTGTGGGAGGACCGATCAAACCTGCAGTAGTGTTTAGCTGGGTAGCAAGCCTTGGGCTCTCCACAGGACGGGGGGTTCGTTTCTTGAAGCCCGTGATGCTCTGCAGACCTTTCCACACTGTTGAGGGATCAGGATTGGCAGAGAGGTGTCTCTTCAGGTTCTCCCTGTAACACCTCCTGGCTTTCCTGACCTCTCGGTTCAGTGTGTTTCTGGTCTGCTTGAACAGGTCGCGGTCGCCGCTCCTGTAGGCCTCCTCCTTGACTTTGCACAGCCTCCTGAGGTTCGGTGTAAACCAAGGTTTGTCGTTGTTGTACGTGCAGAAGGTCTTAGTCTGCACACACAGATACTCACAAAAACTGATGTATGATGGGACACTGTCAGTGAGTTCATGCAGGTCTGAAGTTGCAGCTTCGAAAACTCCCCAATCGGTGCAGTCAAAGCAGGCTTGGAGGTCCTGCCTTGACTCCACTGTCCACTTGCTCACAGTCCTCACCACAGGCTTAGAAGTTCTTAGTTTCTGCCTGTAGGCCGGGATCAGATGAACTAGACAGTGGTCCGAGAGTCCTAAAGCTGCACGAGCCGCAGAGTGGTATGCATCCTTAATCACGGTGTAGCAGTGGTCCAGAGTCTGTGCCCCTCTGGTGGGACACGTTACGTGCTGTCTGTATCTGGGGAGTTCGTGTGCGAGGTTCGCCCTGTTAAGATCACCCAGAACAATGATTAGTGAATTTGGTAGAAGTTTCTCCATGTCTGTTACCTGGTCAGCCAGGAAGCCATGGCTTCACTCGCACGTGCGTGTGGTGGAATGTAAACAGCCGCCATGACGATCGAGGAGAACTCCCGTGGTGAATACAACGGCCGGCAGTTTATGAAAAGTGTTTCTAGGAGAGGGCTGCAAAACTCTTTCAACACCGTGACATCAGTACACCAACGTTCATTAATGTAGAAACAGAGACCACCTCCCTTTGATTTTCCGGAGAGCTCCGCGCTGCGATCTGCACGCGTTAGCCGAAACCCCGCTAACTCCACGGCGTGGTGGGGGGTTCGTTCGCTGAGCCACGTTTCAACAAAGCACAGCGCGGCGGATCTGCTGAAGTCCGTGTTCCTTGAAGTGAGGAGCAGCAGTTCGTCCATCTTGTTCGCCAGGGAGCGGACATTCGCCAGATGAATTGACGGTAGGGCAGAACGGAACCCTCTCTGCCTCAGCTTTACGAGGGCTCCGGCTCGTTTTCCGCGCCGCCGTCGTCGCGCTAGCTTGTATAGCACCGCCGCTCCGGCTAGAATCTCCGACAAACAGTCTGAATCAGAGAGAACAGGAGAGAAAATACCAGAAGAAGACTGTCCGATGTTTAACAGCGCTTCTCTATTAAAAGTGATCCGGGATGGACAGCAGAGGACACAGAAAACACACAAAATAAGACAAAGAAACAGAGAGCGACTCACCGTGGCTGCCATCCGCGGCGCCATCATATGACGACCATCATACAATTTATGAATAGAAACTACAAGGTATAAAAGAGAAAGAACTTCTCTTGAACTAAACAAAGAACAAAGGTGTTCTGTTCATAACTAGTGAGGGCCTCTCACAGATAAGAAAAGGAAGGGAGTCTAAGAACTCCCCAGAGCTAGACAGATATGTTTGCTTGAGCGAACATATGAGGCCTCCGGTTCAGGCTGACCAGCGCTTCTGCAAAAACAATTATTCCAACAGATAAGCTCCACTCCGCGTGGGGATCAGCGCCACGGAGGAGCGGAGAGGTGATACATCCATTGGTTTTAGAAATTACTCATAGGAATGACTCATAGGAAACTCCCCAGAATGAGGTGTAATATATGAAAATAATTTAGTTTCACTCCACAAATATTGATCACACAGAAAGGTCGGATTTTGGCAAGACAAAAGTTTTGTCGCCCACAGAAAGTAATGTGAAAATCAAACAAATACCCATCCATCCATCCATTTTCTATACCGCTTGTCCCCACGGGGGTCGCGGGCGTGCTGGAGCCTATCCCAGCAGTCATCGGGCAGTAGGCGGGGGACACCCAGAACCGGTTGCCAGCCAATCGCAGGGCACACAGAGACGAACAATCATCCGAACCCGCACTCACACCTAGGGGCAATTTGGAGTGCTCAATCGGCCTACCAAGCATGTTTTTGGGATGTGGGAGGAAACCAGAGTGCCTTGAGAAAACCCACGTGGGCACGGGGAGAACATGCAAACTCCACACAGGGAGGGCCGGAGGTGGAATCGAACCCGCACCCTCCTAACTGTGAGGTGGACGTGCTAAACAGTGCTCCCTAATCAAACAAATAATCAACTTCAAATACAAAACTACATTTCATAACATTGGTGAATGAAGTTGTTGTGCAATTAGAGCCATATTTGATATTTTGTGTGACTCATGAGCTTGAAGGATTGCATCTATGTGGTTAGACAATGATTTATGCAATTTATTGACGAAGTCATCAGGAATAGCAAGAAATGTAGTCTTACATGCCTCCCAGAGATCATCAAGATATTTTTTTTCTTCCTTTCATTCTACCCCAAACATGCTGCAGTGAATTTCTTCTATTGCCTGAGCCCGTCTCAGCTTCCTTCCAGATTGGTTGCCGAGCACATCCGACTTGAGAATGGAAAAGTGGAAAAAAAAAACTTCTTTGCTTGGAAAGAGTTTTTATTCTTCCCAATACTTGCTGAGGCGACTCGAAGCATCTCTCCCCCTATAATGCTTTGTGTCCTGCGCCCTTTCCGAGCTCCCCAATTTATATATCCTTGCTCATTCTAGATCTTGTCCAGATGTCCACATTCCTCTTCAGGAGTCCACTTTCCTTTTCAGGAGAAGTGCAATCCACTTTCCCTTTTCAGGAGGTGTGCAATCACTCTTCCTGCTCAAATTTTAGTTTTGTGCAACCCACTTAATGTGCCACACGGACTTTTTAGCCTTATGCAACCTGATTCATATTTCATATAGGGTTTTGTGTAGCCTTATTGTTACTAGGCATGTATAGATATATTCTTAGTGGTAAATAGAAATATACTATAACCCCCCCACCCTTCGAGGCAATCAAAGGATTAAGCAAATGGTGACATCAGCCTGCATTCAAAAATCTTATTTCAACCATTTTTCATACAAACCAGTAGATACAATTTGGGAGGTTTAATTGGCTAAGTCAGCATGGGCAAACTACGGCCCGTGGGCCACATCCGGCCCACGGGGCCTTTTAATCCAGCCCGCCAAACCTGAATACCGTTTTTTTCATGTATAATACGCACCCTAAAAATGGCATGTCAATGCTGGAAAAAAGCCTGTACCCATGTATAATACGCACCCAAATGTTGACTCTTACTTAAGTCCGTAAACGTAAAATTATTTCAGAAAAAAGATCATCTTTGGGAACAACCGGATGTTATTCTGCCGGTCAGTATCACTGCGCATGCGCTAGCAAACTCGATAGTGGAGAAATGTTTCGGATTTGTGTAGGGTACATTGTGACAGCAAACGAGCAGGTGATCGAGCAAGCGTCTGATACGAGAGCATTGTGTTCGTATGGAGCGTGTTTGAAGTGAACAGCAGAGAGGAAAGGAACAAGGCAAAGTGTTGTGAAATAAAATATTACCTGTAATACGCATTTAGGTAGAGAACTGAAGTCTCGCTCTTTATATAGCTGACGTGTCTTGCGCATCCGTTCTGCGCATCTGTAATGGCGGCCTCCGTATGATATCTGGTTTGCGATGGAGATTAAAAAACAAACAATATTTGACAATAACACACCATCAAGGATTGGACCATCGCATCAAACGATGTGTCGTCAATTATGAATTTTACTGACTAAGTGTGTTGGGCCACTATTGGTCGATCGCGTGATATTAAAATGTTTTTAATTTTTTTCGCACTTGACGCGTGTACAAACAACGGCGCTAACAACACAACACAAACACGCTAGCTCGCGAGTTCCCTCCAATTGTCAGAACCCTGTTTATTCTCTTAAACTTAAGAAAGGGTATAAAAATGAATGGGGCAGCTGGCCATAGTAAGAAGTATCACTTTCATAGGGAATGGGAGTAGGACTTTTTTTTCCACGATGATATATATATACCGTTTTTTTCCGTGTATAATACGCCCCCATGTATAATACGCACCCTAACAATGGCATGTTGATGCTGGAAAAAAGCCTGTACCCATGTATAATACGCACCCAATTTTTTTTTTTTTTTTTTTTTTTTTTTTAATTTTTTTAATTTTTTTTTTTTTTTAAAGTCCCAATGATCGTCACACACGCAGGGAGGCAATGGGTCCCATTTTTATAGTCTTTGGTATGGTCTTAACTAGGCTGGATGTATTTTTTTTTGTTGGCATTGATTTCTCCGACTGCCCGTAAAGGCACCACCGCGATCAGATGAAAAGAGAGGAAAGTGACGTGCGGACATGTGAAAAAGGCGGCTCTGTATGGGAGAGACGTTGAAGAGGAATAAAAACACCCTTGGAAACCAAAACTTGCCCCTCGTCGTGACTCGGAGCCGCAACAAATGTTTCGGATTTGTGTAGGGTACATTGTGACAGCAAACGAGCAGGTGATCGAGCAAGCGTCTGATACGAGAGCATTGCGTTCGTATGGAGCGTGTTTGAAGTGAACAGCAGAGACGAAAGGAACAAGGCAAAGTGTTGTGAAATAAAATATTACCTGTAATACGCATTTTGTTATTTGCTGATTGTATTAAACTATCACATTCATTGTCAGTCAAGAAGAGAAGAGGACTATTATCCCTTCTTTGACGAAATGACCAGAGCACAGTACAAACACACTATTGTTCTTTCGGTATTTATTCAACCCACATTCTTTCACAACATGACAAGAAGAGAACAATACATAAAATTAAAAAAAATTAAAAAAAAATTGTACCCATGTATAATGCACACCCCAGATTTTAGGACAATAAATTAGTTAAATTTTGCGTATTATACACGGAAAAAAACGGTATATATATATATACAATGCCTTGCGAAAGTATTCGGCCCCCTTGAACCTTTCAACATTTCGCCACATTTCAGGCTTCAAACATAAAGATATAAAATTTAAATTTTTTGTCAAGAATCAACAAGTGGGACACAATCGTGAAGTGGAACGAAATTTATTGGATAATTTAAACTTTTTTAACAAATAAAAAACTGAAAAGTGGGGCGTGCAATATTATTCGGCCCCTTTACTTTCAGTGCAGCAAACTCACTCCAGAAGTTCAGTGAGGATCTTTGAATGATCCAATGTTGTCCTAAATGACTGATGATGATAAATAGAATGCACCTGTGTGTAATCAAGTCTCCGTATAAATGCACCTGCTCTTTGATAGTCTCAGGGTTCTGTTTAAAGCGCAGAGAGAACCATGAAGACAAAGGAACACACCAGGCAGGTCCGAGATACTGTTATGGAGAAGTTTAAAGCCGGATTTGGATACAAAAGGATTTCCCAAGCTTTAAACATCCCAAGGAGCACTGTGCAAGCAATTATATTGAAATGGAAGGAGTATCAGACCACTGCAAATCGACCAAGACCCGGCCGTCCCTCCAAACTTTCATCTCAAACAAGGAGAAGACTGATCAGAGATGCAGCCAAGAGGCCCAGGATCACTCTGGATGAACTGCAGATAACTACAGCTGAGGTGGGAGAGTCTGTCCATAGGACAACAATCAGTCATGCACTGCACAAATCTGCCCTTTTTGGAAGAGTGGCAAGAAGAAAGCCATTTCTCAAAGATATCCATAAAAAGTCTCGTTTACAGTTTGCCACAAGCCACCTGGGAGACACACCAAACATGTGGAAGAAGGGTTGTTGTCCCTGCACCATGTGGTCAGAAGGTCGACCTCCGACCTGTATTGAGTCTCGTCACCTTGGTGACGAGACCCATCAGAGTCGTGTCGTCAGCAAATTTCACTGAACGATTACATGTGTCTAACCTTTAGGACAATGTAGTATTGCTCCAAATGTTTGTTTAAATTCCTTTCGCAGTCCGTTTTCGCGTGTCAATACGATCGTGAATTAGCATCTTTCCACCAACTCGTTAGCCTGCCCAGTACTTCTTGTTAACATGTTACACGCACACACGTATAATATTATGTATATATACTATATTTATGTAATATAATATTTATATTTTCAATATTTATACAAAATTTTCTGTATGTCATTTATACTATTAATGTGGTGCTCTGGTCAGATGAAACCAAAATCGAACTTTTTGGCCGCAATGCAAAACGATATGTTTGGTGTAAAAGCAACAGCTCATCACCCTGAACACACCATCCCCACTGTCAAACATGGTGGTGGCAGCATCATGGTTTGGGCCTGCTTTTCTTCAGCAGGGACAGGGAAGATGGCTAAAATTGATGGGAAGATGGATGGAGCCAAATACAGGACCATTCTGGAAGAAAACCTATTGGAGTCTGCAAAAGACCTGAGACTGGGACGGAGATTTATCTTCCAACAGGACAATGATCCAAAACATAAAGCCAAATATACAATGGAATGGTTCACAAATAGACGTATCCAGGTGTTGGCCAAGTCAAAGTCCAGACCTGAATCCAATCGAGAATCTGTGGAAAGAGCTGAAGACTGCTGTTCACAAACGCTCTCCATCCAACCTCACTGAGCTCGAGCTGTTTTGCAAGGAAGAATGGGCAAGAATTCCAGTCTCTCGATGTGCAAAACTGATAGAGACATACCCCAAGCGACTTGCAGCTGTAATTGCAGCAAAAGGTGGCACTACAAAGTATTAGCGCAAGGGGGCCGAATAATATTGCACGCCCCACTTTTCAGTTTTTTATTTGTTAAAAAAGTTTAAATTATCCAATAAATTTTGTTCCACTTCACGATTGTGTCCCACTTGTTGATTCTTGACAAAAAATGTAACTTTTATATCTTTATGTTTGAAGCCTGAAATGTCGCGAAATGTTGAAAGGTTCAAGGGGGCCAAATACTTTCGCAAGGCACTGTATATTACTTCACACAAACACTACATCCATCTACTCCTGGATCGGCCCCCCCAGTCAAAATTTAGAACCCAATTCGGCCCGCAAGTCAAAAAGTTTGCCCACCCTTGGGCTAAGTCCTAAATAACGCCCAAGGCATGCTATTTAAGAGTACCGTATTTATTCTAATTATCGCCCATATTCTAATAATCGCCCAGTGTGTGTTAGCGATGACATAAATAAAAAACATTGATACCTCTAATTAACGCCCATGCTGCTAAAAATTACCCCCAAAACTTACGTTTTCCTCCGCGACCGCGTGCCGACCTCATTGCTCAAGTTTAAATATGACTGTTGACAGCATGTTGAATGTCCCTTTTAAATTGTTTTTCTCCATAAACTATGATACAATTACACTCGTCACTCCACTACAATATCCTCACACGATTACGTTATCGGGGCGTGCGCTCAAACAAGACGATCGCGATAACATGACGTGCGCAACATGTGTGCGACGGCAACGTGTCGCATCGACGGAGCGTCAATTGACACACCCCGCTGTTAGAGGTAGATCAAAACAGCCGCTGTTTTAGTGTTAAGAACACCAGTGAGATGCAGGTATTGCATACTACATAAGGAAAATGTACATATTATCGCCCATTTCAGTGCCCCTTGGCGATCGGACAAAAAGTGTTCTCTATTAATCGCCCACCCCCCCGTTGCATTAAAAACTTTGCATTACTTATAACTCCTTTTTAAAATGTTCATGAGGCAAAAATAAATTTAAACTCATGTAAATTTAAGGTATTTCATAAAGTTTGTTCAATGTTATCTGAGTATTCAGATATGAATGAAAGGCAGAATTTGTGTTTTTGGAGTTGTTCACATCTACCTGAGTGGCTTACTATATTTGGTATTTTGTCATTTGAAAAATAAAGACAATTGTTACAATGAAAATTGTTTTATAACAGTGTGTATTTGCATGAAATTTTTGTAGTTAAAAAATGTCCGAAAAAACTTCACTGTAACAAATCTGGCCCTCCTTGCAAAAGGTTTGGACACCACTGGTCTATAGAGATGTTACTTGGATGATTCCTGGTCTGGACAGGTACAAGTCTTGGGAAGATGGGAGGTTGGTCCCGATTATCTTTTCTGCAGTCCCGATTGTCCGTTGCAGTCTGTGTTTGGCTTGTATGGTGGCCGATCCAAACCAGACAGTGATGGAGGTGCAGAGGATAGACTGGATGATGGCAGTATAGAAGGTCTTCAGCAGCTCCTGTGGCAGGTTGAACTTCCTGAGCTGTCTCAGAAAGTAAAGCCTCTGGTGGGCCTTCTTCCGGACAGAGTGTATGTGGCCGGTCCATTTCAGGTCCCGAGAGACTGTGGATCCCAAGAACTTGAAGGTGTCTGTGGAGAGAATAGCATTACTGAGGATAGTGAGGGGTCGAAGTGGTGAAGGGTCTCTCCTGAAGTCCACTGTCATCTCCACGGTCTTGAGCAGGTTCAGCTCCAGGTGGTTTTGGCTGCACCAGTGGACCAGCCGCTCCACCTCCTGTCTGTACGCAGTCTCGTCACCGTCCTGGATCAGTCCGATGAGAGTGGTGTCGTCCGCATACTCCAGGAGCTTCACAGAAGAGTCGCCTGAGGAGCAATCGTTAGTGTGGAGAGAGAAGAGCAGTGGGGAGAGGACGCACCCCTAGGCTTTTGATGTGCACCCCTATTGGTTGTCTGGGTGTCGGATGTGATGGTCCCCAGCCTCACACGCTGTTTCCTGTTGGTCAGGAAGCAGGTGATCCATTGACAGGTGGAGGCAGGCACCGCGAGCTGGATGAGTTTCTGGTGGAGGATGTCAGGAGCGATGGTATTGAACGTCGAGCTGAAATCCACAAACAGGATCCTGGCGTACGTCCCTGGGGTGTCCAGGTGGTGCAGGATGTAGTGCAGTCCCATGTTGACCGCATCGTCCAACGACCTGTTTGCCCGGTAAGCAAACTGCAGGGGGTCGAGCAGGGGGCCCGTAATGTCCTTCAGGTGGTTCAACACTAACCTCTGGAAGGATTTCATGACCACAGATGTCAGGGCGACAGGTCTATAGTCATTCAAACCTGTGATGGCGGGCTTCTTGGCCACCGGTACGATGATGGAGCTCTTGAAGCACGAGGGCATGTCACACAGCTTCAGGGAAGAGTTGAAGACCCGTGCAAAGGTGGGTGCCAGTTGTTCAGCACAGACTTTCAGGCAGGAGGGGAACACGCCGTTTTTGGCAACCAATTCACGGTGTACCCCTCCTACCGCTCCTGGAATAGGCTCCACGCTCGCGACCCAGTTCGGAAGATGAATGAACGAATGTTCAATAATATACACGGTCCCATTTAACTTGTCTCTCATTTCCATTTGTATAGATGAATTGGTACACTAAAAGAGCAGCACTGACTGGCATCTATAACACCACTGAGCTTGTGATGCTTCAGGACTCCTCCCCAGACTTCCAGGACACTTGGAACTTCCTTGACAACCGCATTCAGGATATAGCCAGCATGGTCTCTTCTGCCAAACAGGTATAGTGCAGCCACAGATTTCACAAGGGACATGAAAATAGGATGTGTGTGTGTGTGTGTGTGTGTGTGTGTGTGTGTGTGTGTGTGTGTGTGTGTGTGTGTGTGTGTGTGTGTGTGTGTGTGTGTGTGTGTGTGTGTGTGTGTGTGTGTGAGTGTGAGTGTGAGTGTGAGTGTGAGTGTGAGTGTGAGTGTGAGTGTGAGTGTGAGTGTGAGTGTGTGTGTGTGTGTGTGTGTGTGTGTGTGTGTGTGTGTGTGTGCGGAAATCAGTCCGGGACGAAGGCAAAAAAAACTATATATGCCCAGGTGCCAATATGGATGTGTTGAATGAACATGTTAACAAAATGCTTGCAAAATCAAAACAAAAGAAAGTATTCCTATGTGGAGACTTCAGTATTGACCTACTAAGGTCATGCTGTAACCGACGACTTTGTGAATTTAATGTACCGTATTTTCCGGACTATAAGGCGCACCTAAAAACCAAAAATTTTCTCAAAAGCCGACAGTGCGCCTTATAGTCCAGTGCGCCTTATATATGGAGCAATTGATGAATTTGTTGATCCATACTGGTTGTACACAGTGCTCTGCCAAAATGTTTCAGTACGTTTTAGTACGACTAGTAAATTACAAGGTCGCATCGCTTCCCAACATTACGGCAACTGTAGTCAGGGGGCGTCACCGAATAGCTGTTGTACCCGCGAGGCTATTTCATTTCAAAATAGGCTGCTCCGTTAATGTTTCGAGTAAATTTACGGATTAATATGGAAGGGAAACATAGGTAAGCAGTACCAATGTGTTAGATCGAACTTTAGTCAGTTCCGATCATTTTATAGGAGATCGTTTGAGAAACGCGATTGTTTACACTTTGCTGAGGCTCATGGTAGATTGCGAGCTGAGGCTCATGGGACTTTGCGGATGGCTAATGCTATAACGATAGCTGCTATACGTACTAGAGATTAGGGATGCACCGAAATAAAAACTCTTGGCCGAAACCGAAAACCAAAAATGAGGAAACCAAGGCCGAAAACCGAAACACCGAAAGAAATGATTATGTCAGTTATTAGAACCACAGCATTTATGGCTACATGTGTACTAACCTCACTAAAATCAAGGCATTGCAATAAACCAGTTACAAAAGTATGAAAATATTTATTTAGCACTGACATTACAACAATGCACAATATAAATTAAAATTCAAAAATAAAATAAAATAAAAATAAAATGTTTAACTTGACCCCACTCATGTGTACATTAAATAATAATTTACAGGCTTATAACTGACTGGCCTGCTGAAAGACTGTAAAATTAAATATGTTCTCTTGGCAGAATCACTGGAGAACTTTCTTGCCTTTTCAAAAACGTCCGCCACAGACGGAGTGGGCGTGCTCGGTGTCAGTTTCCTTTTCTGTGTCGCCTTCTTCTCATATTCAGAATGGCGATCGGGATGTTTGGATTTCAGGTGATGAATTAAACCCGACGTGGAGAAACTTTTTGCAGATGCACCCCCTCTTGAAATTTCAGCATTGCATGTTTTGCAAATCGCTATCCGTGGGTCTTTCTCTGAGATAGTGAAATCAGTCCACACCGCAGACATGCTGGCTCTTATCCCGTTTTCCCGCGTGCTGGCTGCGCTGTTTGCTCACGTCATCACAAGTTTCGGCCGTGTTGTTTCGGTGATTTAGGTCTTTCGGCCAAAAACAGAAAATGCACTTTTGGGTCATTTTCGGCCGAAAATTTTCGGTGGCCGAATTTTCGGTGCATCCCTACTAGAGATGCACCGATCCGATATCTGGATCGGATATCGGCCCCGATATCAACAAAATTGATGGATCGGGTATCGGAAAATGCAGCCGATCTGTGAGCCGATCCTTTCCTTATTGGGACGCGGGCTACGTCATACGTCAGCAGCACGTGTGCCGCGGGACGCGGCTACGTCATACGTCAGCAGCACGTGTGCCGCATGCCACGAGAGTTTTCTAAACAAACCCAAACATGGAGCGAACGAAAGAGTCAGCTGTGTGGAGGTACTTTAAACTGAACACGCCAACTAGCTCGACGGCAGTCTGTAATGTCCGCAAAGCTAATGTTGCCAGGGGTGGTGGTAGTACTGCCAGTTATAGTACTAGTACTAAGCGGAGCTTGTTTTCAGGGAGCACTTCTCATTGCTGCTTAAATGAGCATTTAGAGCAGTGGTTCCCAAACTTTTGCAGGCTGGCGCCCCCTTTGGCTCCCCAGTGAATTCCTAGCGCCCCCCCCCCCCCCCCCCCCAAGGCACATATGGAAACAAACACCTCTTTCTTGATATTTGGTTTGCTGCAATTTGAAAAGAGAAAGGTTAAACACAAATGTGTATTTCACAAATAAAACCCAATTTAGTATTTAGTAAACCAATTTATTTTTTAGCAGTTTTAACTGCCTGGTTAGTTAGCCTGTCGCCACACATTAGCTTTGCGGGCTCGACTGGGGAAACATGTCACGTGACCGGGACGAGTGTCTTGACCTGAATTAATTGATCGTCGATAAAAAAAAAATTCTGTGCGGCTTGGCGGCCCGGTACCAAGTGACCCACGGACCGGTACCGGTCCGCGGCCCGGTGGTTGGGGACCACTGCCCTAACCAGCTCAACACAACACAACACGGCGCGTTCTGGCGAGTCCCCAATTTCATGTTGACTTGAACTCAAGATGATATTGACCGCCAGAATGCGGTTTTTATTATAAGATAAAATTCTGAACATTACAAGCTTGAAATTACAAACCTGAGCTTTTGCTTTTGTAGTCTATGCTGTCGGATCTGACTGGGCCAGAGCGGCGTGTTGTGTACAAATCGACTGCCGCCCCCCTACCGCCCCTTTCTTCCTCACCGCCCCCCCAGATCTTTCCACCGCCCCCAGGGGGGCGGTACCGCCCACTTTGGGAACCACTGATTTAGAGCATCAACAGGTCATGAGTGATGTGGAACGGCACCTAATGTTTACATGTTTACTATTTATTTTAATATTTGGTTACTGTGTGCTTGATCACCCTTTCTATATTTGCCCAGTGCAGTTTCAGCTGCAACATTTGTATTTTTTTTTTTTAAGAAGTTTGTATCCTAATTTACTTGAATTTAAATGCTGATACACTTTATTGCTGCTGTTGCACAATTTTTGTTACAAATAAATAGTTCATTGCATGAATCTGCTTTATCTTGTTACATTTTGTCTTAGGAATGAACTGTGTAGTCATGCCTGATGCCATTGCCTTTAGTCTTTTCTGTTCCACATGTAGAGGTATGTAGCTTGTTAAGTCAACCATAATATCGGATCGGTATCGGGTATCGACCGATACGCAAAGCCACGGCATCGGTATCGGTATCGAAACTGAAAAAGTCGGATCGGTGCATCTCTAATACGTACCAGGCTATTTCATGTCAAAATAGGCTGCTCTGTTAATGTTTCGAGTAAATCTACGGATCGATATGGAAGGGAAACATAGGTAAGTAGTACCAATGCGTTAGATCGAACTTTAATCAGTTCCGATCATTTTATAGGAGATCGTTTGAGAAACGCGATTGTTTACACTTTGCTGAGGCTCATGGGAGATTGCGAGCTGAGGCTCATGGGACTTTGCGGATGGCTAATGCTATAACGATAGCTGCTATACGTACCAGGCTATTTCATGTCAAAATAGGCTGCTCTGTTAATGTTTCGAGTAAATCTACGGATCGATATGGAAGGGAAACATAGGTAAGTAGTACCAATGCGTTAGATCGAACTTTAGTCAGTTCCGATCATTTTATAGGAGATCGTTTGAGAAACGCGATTGTTTACAATTACTTCACTGGTTCTTCTATATCAAACAATTTTCTTAGGTTCATTTACCTGACATGTTTCGGCGGGTTCTTTCGCCTTCATCAGAGTGTCAGTGATGTGATTGTGACGCGTCTTTATCAGCTGATGGATGAAGGCGTGGCTCACCTGTCAGATTTGACAGATGAGCCACGCCCTCTGCTGTCCGTTCACCTCTCCAAAATGCTGTTCCAGGTTGTAGAGAGCATGTAGGCTCCCTCGTCCCTGTTGATGGTCCTCGGGCCCCGCTTGCGGATCTCAATGGCCTCCCTGATCCAACGCTGATGTTTGTTGTCATAAAGACGCGTCACAATCACATCACTGACACTCTGATGAAGGCGAAAGAACCCGCCGAAACATGTCAGGTAAATGAACCTAAGAAAATTGTTTGATATAGAAGAACCAGTGAAGTAATTGAAAAAGAAAAAACAAGATGAACCTAGTACAACTATTACGAAGAAGTTATGGAGAGAACTGCGTCAAAGACTTTCGCCTCCTCGAAAAGCTGACGAAAAAACGAGCACGCTACAGGAACCACCTGAGGTTCAATCTACGCTGCCGGGATGAAGGAGTAACGCCGGCCAGCCTGACAATCAAGAACCCAATTCCGACCAGGAATGCGGAAAGGATTATAAGGAGAGTGCGGATGGCTCTGGCCAAAGAAAGGATACGCTGCACAAACAACAAACTCAACAATATCAACGATGAACTACAGCGACGGACGGAACAATTCAAACATCGGTATGCCCTGGACAATGACACGGAAACAACACTACACGAACATTTAGATAAAATACACGAACAGGAATTTGCCGCCACAAAAAACCGACACATCGGGAAATTGGACAGACTCATTGCACAAAAGAAGGCACAACCGGACCACACACACATCAACGAAAAATGGATTCACAACATGTCACGCCACGATCTCACCCAGGCAGAACGCAGCATATTAGCAAAAGGACTCAACTACGCGATCACACCCAAAAACATACCTTACGATGATTTCATTTTAGCCACGGAGTTAGCATGCGAAAGAATACATAACCCAGGACAAAAAGCAGCACTACGCAATGAAGTTGCAGGTATATTAAAAACGGCTAAATCACCACCCAGTAATATTACAAAACAGGAAACAAACGCAATGATCACACTAGCAAAAAATAAAGACATTACAATCCTCCCGGCAGACAAAGGCAGAACAACAGTGATTATGGACACGGACACTTACGAAGAATCAATGCAACAGTTACTACAGGACGATACCTACGAAGTAATAAAAAAAGACCCAACAGAAGACAAGAAAAATAAACTCAAAGCATTACTCAAACCACTACTCATGGAAAATAAAATAGACAAACAGGCATACAATCACCTAATACCCACAGCAAACATCATCCCCAGAATTTATGGCACACCAAAAATCCATAAACCAGGTACACCTCTTCGCCCCATTGTAGACAGCATAGGGTCAGTCACATACAACCTTTCAAAAGCACTCACAGAAATAATAAAACCACTACTAGGACACACGGATCAACACTGCAAAAACTCAAAACAACTAGCTACAGAACTCACACACATAAAAGTACAGAAAGATGAAATGCTCATATCACACGACGTCATTTCACTCTTCACAAAAACGCCCACACAGCCCACTATACACATAGTACATGACAGACTATCAGCAGACAGGACACTCAAGAAACGCACAAATCTAACAGCACAAGACATCACCCAATTACTTCATTTCATAGCCACCTCCACATACTTTCAATACAGAAATACAATATACAGGCAAAAAGAGGGATTCCCCATGGGAGACCCTCTTTCTGCCATCATGTGTAATTTCTTTATGGAAGATTTAGAACAGAAGGCACTCTTAACAGCCCTGGACACATACAAACCCACGCTATGGAAACGTTACGTTGACGACATTCTGGAAAAAACAAAAACAGGACATACACAACACCTCACAGACCATCTCAATACCATAGACACCACCGGTAACATCAAATTCACTCATGAAGAAGAAACAGATCGATCCATAGCTTTTTTAGACATCAACATACACCACACAGACAACGGTGACATCAAAACAAAAGTACACAGAAAACCCACACACACCGACCAATACCTCCTCTGGACATCAGAACATCCCACTATACACAAACTGTCAGTAGTCAGAACACTATTCGAACGCACAACAATAATCACGGATCCGGAAGACATAACACAGGAAGAAAAATACATACAACACGCACTCAAAAAATGTCAGTATCCACAATGGGCAATAACCAAAGGTGCAGAACAGGTAAAAAACAAAAAATACAAAACACAGGAGAAAAGAAAGAAACAAACACGGAAACAAGAACCCAGCGGAATAGTGACGTTGCCGTATGTAAGAGGCATTACGGAACGCATCAAAAGAGCCATGATAAAATACAACATAAGCACGCCTATCAAACCACATACAACACTCCGTCAGATACTGGTCCACCCAAAAGACAAAGTTAATCCGGAAAATAAATGCAATTCCATATACGAGATTCCATGCAAATCATGCAATAAATCATATATCGGGGAGACAGGGAGGAACTTCATCACAAGAAAAACGGAACATAAGAAGGAATGCGAGAAGGAGACAGCAACAAGACAAACAAGAGCAATAAAACTACAAGCAGAACAGGAACAGTACAAGTCAGCCATCACCGACCACTGTAAAAGAGAAAACCACATCATGGACTGGAAAAAGGCCAGAGTCATCCGCACTGAAGACAACAAACATCAGCGTTGGATCAGGGAGGCCATTGAGATCCGCAAGCGGGGCCCGAGGACCATCAACAGGGACGAGGGAGCCTACATGCTCTCTACAACCTGGAACAGCATTTTGGAGAGGTGAACGGACAGCAGAGGGCGTGGCTCATCTGTCAAATCTGACAGGTGAGCCACGCCTTCATCCATCAGCTGATAAAGACGCGTCACAATCACATCACTGACACTCTGATGAAGGCGAAAGAACCCGCCGAAACATGTCAGGTAAATGAACCTAAGAAAATTGTTTGATATAGAAGAACCAGTGAAGTAATTGAAAAAGAAAAAACAAGATGAACCTAGTACAGCGATTGTTTACACTTTGCTGAGGCTCATGGGAGATTGCGAGCTGAGGCTCATGGGACTTTGCGGATGGCTAATGCTATAACGATAGCTGCTTTACGTACCAGGCTATTTCATGTCAAAATAGGCTGCTCTGTTAATGTTTCGAGTAAATCTACGGATCGATATGGAAGGGAAACATAGGTAAGTAGTACCAATGCGTTAGATCGAACTTTAGTCAGTTCCGATCATTTTATAGGAGATCGTTTGAGAAACGCGATTGTTTACACTTTGCTGAGGCTCATGGGAGATTGCGAGCTGAGGCTCGTGGGACTTTGCGGATGGCTAATGCTATAACGATAGCTGCTATACGTACCAGGCTATTTCATGTGAAAATAGGCTGCTCTGTTAATGTTTCGAGTAAATCTACGGATCGATATGGAAGGGAAACATAGGTAAGTAGTACCAATGCGTTAGATCGAACTTTAGTCAGTTCCGATCATTTTATAGGAGATCGTTTGAGAAACGCGATTGTTTACAGAGGGCTCGTTGGTTATTGGCTAGTGGATGCATACCACAACCCTAGTCAACCTCAGTTTGTTGCAGTATAGCTTCTATTTTATGCGCCTTATAATCCGGTGCGCCTTATATATGGACAAAGTTTTAAAATGGGCCGTTCATTGAAGGTGCGCCTTATAATCCGGTGCGCCTTTTAGTGCGGAAAATACGGTACTCATTTGGTTTCTGCCCATTGATTACCAAAACTACAAGAATCCCAGAGAGCAGTGCCACTCTAATAGTCAACATTGTCACAAATGTACTAGATACAGAAATAACTAGTGGTATTTTAAGTGACAGCATGGACCACTTTCCAGTATTTTCTATTTGTGACTATGGAAACAAATGGCACACGCACTTTACAGAAGTTATATCCATCCATCCATCCATCCATCCATCCATCCATCCATCCATCCATCCACCCATCCACCCATCCATCCATCCATCCATCCATCCACCCACCCATCGATTTTGTTCTGAGAGATATTCCGCTGTGTCGTGGGAAATTGTCCAATATTAATTACCGAGTGCATTGTAAATAAGATCGCCAAACCACTGGTAAGTTAGCGCAAGGCCTGGTCAGCCACTTGCTAATCGTGCATGCGTGGCTAATCGAAGAATCTTGAGATTTCGTGTTGTGTCGGTTTTATTGTCCTGCATCGGCACATTGCTGCTGTGTGCTTTTCATTACAGTGATGCTCTGATGACCATGGTGCGTTTGCGTAAATCCTAGGATTTACTGAAATCCTAGGATATAGTTCAACCGGAGAATCTGGATTGTTCATTTTCACCAACATAAAATACACAGTCAAGTCGTGATACCTTGACTGTGATCACCACTCAGCTGCTGCCAGAACAGCAGAGCATCCTTAAACGTGACTTTGTTCTTATTGTCGCAATATTTATAGAGCTAATATAAAACAGTAAATAACAGGGGGGGAGCAAAATGTCTAAGGAAAGGACTGAGGAATTTCATCATGCGGTGACAAAGTTTGTAGTTAAAGGCTTGCATCCATTTGCCACTATAGAAGCCCCTGATTTTTGGTAGGTGATGATTTCTATCATAGGAGAATGTTTGCTTTCTTCACTCTTAGGTTTGTATTGTCATATTGACACAAAGTTGCAATATTTAAAACGAAATGTTCATAATCGTTTTTGCGCTTCCTTTTTTCCAAAATAAAGATCAATAAGAGAATTGATAAAGAATTAAATGGTTAAACGGAATCAAACATGCAATTGGAATCGTAAAAATCTAATCAATTCCCATCCCGACACATGATATACAAGGTCACACAATGAAACCATCCATTCATGCACTTACAAATCGTAAGTACCAACTAGTGTGTTCTTGGTTGGTTTTTCAGATACAGTCAACGAGCAAAGCCATGGTACAAGGACTAATGGGAGCTGCTGTGACTGTAAGTCTTCCCAGATCTTTCTCAACACACACATAAAAATCACACCAGCAGCGAGTTTTCAAGTTAATTTTAATATTAGAACAACAGACACATCATTTTGACTTCAACAGTTTTTCAAATTACTCTGTGTGTGTGTGTGTGTGTGTGTGTGTGTGTGTGTGTGTGTGTGTGTGTGTGTGTGTGTGTGTGTGTGTGTGTGTGTGTGTGTGTGTGTTTAGGTGTGTGTGTAGGTGTGTGTCTTCATGCGTGTGTGTGTGTGTGTGCGTGCGTGCGTGCGTGCGTGCGTGCGTGTGTGTGGTGGCGGGTGGGTGCTTTGTAGGGTGGGGGTCCGCGTCGGTCTTCGCATGGTGATGGTGTTAACAGCCTGATGAAAAAAGCTGTTGCTCAATCTTGAAGTTCTCGATTTTAAAAAGCGGTACCTTTTACCAGAGGGGAGTGGGAAGAACAGGGCATGACCGGGGTGTGTGGAATCAGTACTGATGTTTTTGGCTTTTTTATTGCGTCAACCTGTGTAGGTGTCTTTGAGGGAGGGCAATGTACTCCCAATTATCCTCTCTGCCGTCCTCACCACCCGCTGCAGGTCCTTCCTGTCCTTTGCTGGATTTAGGAAGACCAGAGAATAATGCGTTACAGTAGTCCAGGCGCGACGTAATAAACGCATGTATAATAGTTTCCGCATCACCGGTCGAGAGGATCGGACGAATCTTAGCAATATTACGAAGGTGAAAAAACGCAATTATGGTTATATTCTTAATGTGCTTTTGAAAGGAGAGCGTTTGGTCAAATATTACCCCGAGATTAGTTACAGTATCGCTCTGAGTGATAGTACAGTTATCTATAGTTATAGTGGTTTCCTTAAATAAGTGTTGATAACGAGCTGGACCAATTATCAACATTTCAGTTTTATCTGTGTTAAGACGAAGGAAATTGAGAGACATCCATTGCTTGATCTCCGCAAGGCACGCCTCAAGATTACAACAGTCCCGCGGATCTGTCATCGATAATGGCATATATAATTGAGTGTCATCCGCGGAACATTGAAAACTAATATTATATTTACCTATTATGTCCCCAAGCAGAATCAATAAATATTAAATAGAATTGGTCCGAGTACCAATCCCTGTGGGACACCACACGTAACATTATGGAGCTCAGAGGACGCATTGCCATGGACCACTCGGTGCGTCCTGTCTGATAGATAGGAATAGAACCAGCCTAGTGCTGACCCTGAAATACCAACACAGCTTTTAAGACGCTCTAATAAAATATTGAGGTCTACAGTGTCGAAGGCAGCACTAAGATCAAGTAATAACAATACCGATGAAGTGTTTGAATCCATAGCTATGAGGAGATCATCAGTCACTTTAGCAAGTGCTGTCTCGGTGGAATGATTAGCTCTAAAACCAGACTGAAAAGATTCATATCGATTATTGGGGACCATGTAATCAATAAGCTGCTGCGCTACTACTTTTTTAAGAAGTTTTGCTATGAATGGGAGGTTTGAAACTGGCCTATAATTACTGAGACAGTCCGGGTGGAGATTTGGTCGCTTAAGTAGCGGTTTAATGAGCGCGGTTTTAAAGGCTGTTGGCACTATCCCAGAGGAGACAGATTAATTATATTTAAAACGGACGGTCCTAAAATTTGAAATAATTCTTTAAATAGTTTGGCTGGAAGCGGGTCGAGTAAACATGTTTGTTTAGCCGCACTAACCAATTGTGTAAGCCTTTCAAGGGACACGCCTCTAAAATTTCAGCGCCGGTAATCGGCGGTCTCGATTGAACGATTGGAATGGTCATCTTGATCTCATCCCTCATGGATTCAATCTTTCGAGCGAAAAATTTCATGAACTCGTCAGCTGAGTGGAAGGAGCTATCGGGGGTCGGCTGGCGTAGTGTTAGCTTTGCCACTGTATCAAATAGGTATTTAGGATTGTTTTTATTGAGATTAATAACTTGCGAGAAAAAATGTGTTTTTGCTAAGATAAGCGCATCTTTATATTTCAGGAGACTGTCACGCCATGCCTGATGGAAAACCTCAAGTTTGGTTAAACGCCATTTGCGCTCATGCTTTCTACATAATTGCTTAAGCGTACGTGTTTCATCTGTGAACCACGGCGTAGGCATTCTACGGCAAGTTTTCAGACGTAGCGGCGCCACAGAGTCGATGCCATTTAACAATGTCGCATTGAATTCATTTGTAAGACTATCAATAGAGCCGAAATATGGCAGTTGCCGGCGACAGTAACTCGGATAGCGCAGTCACGGAGTTAATATTACGGCTGCTGTAATTCTGATTGCACTCTTGTCTTTGACATAACAGTAGTGTATGGCAGTACTGTTATATTTGAGGTTGCCAGTCCTCGGGATAATACAAGATCTAAGGTATTTCCATTCTTAGGCGTTGCTGCCTGTACGGCTTGCATAAAACCAAACGTATCAGTTAAAGTCTGAAACGCCGAAGTAAGTGGCTCTGACGGTAAATTCATGTGCATTCATTGGAGTGCACGCTGGCGCGTCTTGCTGCCGCTACTCACCGGCTGTTTTCTTCGTTTTTACCATGTTCACTGTGCTAAACTCTGGCTTCTGGCTAAATGGTGTCTTCTATATGGATTTTCTGGTCTGCACTTTTTTGAATTACGCTGTCGATGCGCCACGGATTTATGTCTGGGCTTCTCCAGTACTCGGCTGCTGAGCTCCTCCGGCTACGCTTCCACCTGTCTGAGCCTCCGCCTGCAGTGCTGTGCCTCCGGGGCGACGCTCCCCTGCCTCACCACAGATAGTATATCCACCGGGGCTCTCGCCGTAACTTTCAAACCGACAACTCCAAGCCAATAAAACCCTTCTGGTCCACCACCCGTCGTCCTTCAAGACGAGCCGGCGCCCGCTGGATCGACCACAGTGTGTTAGCTAGCCTACCCAGGTCGGCCAACGCTACTGTCAAGAATGACAACTCCACCGTCAACTTCGGGCTCCTCAACATCCGCTCACTCACGAGCAAAGGCCACCTCGTCCAGGACTCCATCACCGAACGCAAACTCGACTTTCTCTGTCTGACAGAGACATGGCAGCAGCTCAATGACTTTTCTCAAATCAGTGATGCTACTCCTCCGGGATTTGCTTACATCTTGCAACCCCGTGGCTCTGGTCGCGCAATAATTCACCGTGTGAAGTGGAAAGTCACTGATCTCTCTGTCCCTCCATTCAGGTCATTCGAGTGTATTGCATGCAAACTGTCCGGTCCCATTCCTACCATTATCGCCACTGTTTACCGTCCACCTAAGCCCCACCCAGAGTTTTTAAATGACATTGCTGCTTTTCTTGCCCATCTTTCCACACTCTCACCTAACGTGATTCTGCTGGGTGGTTTCAACATTCATATGGACAATGCTGCTCTTCCCCTCACCCGTGACTTCTCATCCTGCCTTGAGAGCTCCGGGTTTCAGATCTTCACTGACTTTCCTACCCACATTAAAGGCCATACACTGGATTTAATCTGTTGCACCGGTCTCACTCCCTCCACCTGTACAGCTGATCATATCCCCATCACGGACCACTTCCTCCTTTCTTTTAAAGTCACACTCCACCTCTCCATAACCAAGCCACCTCGTCTCATCTTATTCCGTAACATCAAGGACATAAATACTGACACTCTCTCCTCCATCATTGCCTCTCTTCCTCTCCTGATGAACTGGTTCTTCACTACAACAACTCACTTACCAACATTCTCAACTCCCTTGCTCCAGTCAGAACCCGGTCTGTTTCTTTCACCCGTTCTGCTCCCTGGTTCACCCCTGCTCTCCCCTCCATGAAGTCGAAAGGATGTCAACTTGAACATCTCCATAAAAAGACCGGTCTCTCTGTTCACCTGGACATGTACAAAAACCAAATTTTACAGTACAAGGACTCTATTGCTTCAGCCAAATCCACTTACTTTTCCAGTCTCATTTCATCCAACCGTGGGAACCCTAAGGCTCTTTTTTCACTCCTCAACAAAATTCATCAACCCCAAGATCCTCCCCACCTGTACTCCTCCGACACTTGCAACTCACTCCTTTTGTTTTTCACTCAAAAAATTGACAAAATCCACCAGCAATTGAGCCCCTCTTCCCCTTCTCCCTACTCCTCTGAACCTCTCTCGTACAGTCTGCCTTTCTCTTCATTTCAACTCCTTGATCCCCCTGCTATTTCTGCTCTCATCTACAAATCCAAATCGTCCACGTCAGTTAGACCCACTTCCTACCGCCCTGGTCATATCCTGCCTCTCCTCACTGCTCTCTCTCATCACTGCCATCATCCACTGCTCTCTCAGTAGTGGCTCTGTTCCTGTACACTACAAAACTGCTGCTGTCTCCCCAATTCTTAAAAAAGCTGGTTCAGATCCCAACAACTTCAATAACCTCCGCCCCATTTCCAACTTACCTTTCATTTCTAAAATTCTTGAAAAAATTGTTGCCTCTCAACTTCAATCTCATCTCTCACGAAATAATTTATTTCAACAGTTCCAGTCCGGTTTCCGCCCCCGCCATAGCACCGAAACAGCCCTCTTAAAAATCACCAAGGACTTCCTCACTGCAGCTCAGAGGCGTAGCCAGGAATTTTTCCAGTAGGGGCGCACGCCCACAGGAAAAAAAATCTAACATCACCCACGCCGTTCGCTGATCGCTAAAACAACATCCGGGTCCGGGAGGCAAACGGTGAATGGATTACATCGCGCACATAGAATAGCGCAAGCACATTCGCGCAAGACCGAAAGACAAAAACGGCATGAAAATGAAAAATCGAAAAAGCTCGATTTTTTTCAACCGGGGCGCAGGGAGTTTTAACCGGGGCGCCGCCCCTGCTCGCCCCGGCTTGGCTACGCCTCTGCTGCAGCTGATTCCGGTTTACTCTCCATCCTCATCCTCCTTGACCTGAGTGCGGCCTTTGACACTATCTCTCATTCCATCCTCCTCAATAGACTTTCCTCCATCGGTATCTCTGGCACCCCCCTCACCTGGTTTCACTCCCACCTCTCAGGCTGCACTCAGTTCATCTAACTTAAATCCTTCCGTTCCCAATCCTCCGCTGTCTCCACTAGTGTCCCCCAGGGCTCTGTCCTGGGTCCCCTCCTTTTCATCACCTACCTCCTCCCTCTTGGTCTTATTTTCCGTAAATTCAATGTCCTCTTTCACTGCTTCGCGGATGACACCCAGCTCTATCTGTCCACCAAACCCAACTCCACCCTCCTTCCCTCTTCCCTGACTCATTGCCTCTCCGAACTACAAAACTGGTTCACCTCCAATTTTCTCAAACTTAACAGTGATAAAACTGAAATCCTTTTAGTTGGTTCTAAATCCATTCTACCAAAAGTTGACAGTTTCTCCCTCCCCATTGACAGCTCTTCCCCCTCTCCCCAGGTTAAGAGTCTGGGTGTCATCCTCGATGGCACACTCTCCTTCTCTTCCCATATCAACACCACTACCCGCAATGCTTACTTTCATCTCCGCAATATCAATCGCCTCCGCCCCTCTCCCACCCCCCACTCTACCTCTATTCTTGTTCACAGCCTTGTCACCTCCCGTCTTGATTATTGGAGCTCTCTCCTCTTCAGTCTCCCCAAATGTATCCATAAGTTCCAACTGGTCCAGAATTCAGCTGCTCGAATCATTTCCCAAACCCCTTCCTTCCATCACATCACCCCCGTCCTACAGAACTTGCATTGGCTTCCGATTCAATACCGCATTATTTTCAAAATCCTCCTCCATACCTTCAAAGCTATTCATAACCTTGCCCCTCCCTATCTGTCTCAACACCTCCACCCGCTCCCTCAGATCCTCATCTTCCATCCACCTCACTGTTCCCTATGCCTGGCTTACCACCAGAGGGAGCAGAGCTTTCAGCTGCTCTGCTCCCAAACTTTGGAACACGCTTCCGCCTGACATCCGCAATATTGACTCCCTCCCACAGTTTAAATCCACTCTCAAGACCCACCTATTCAGGACAGCATTTCATCTCTAGTTGCCTACAGTTGTTGTTTTTAACATGTTTTTCACAATCTTCTTTACTGTATGCTATTGTTTTAACTTTTTTTTAACTTGTTTTTAACTTTTTAACTCTTGTAATGTGACCTTGAGTGACCTGAAAGGCGCTTCTAAATTAAATGTATTATTATTATTATTATTATTAAGTGGATATTGAAATCGCCCATAATTATTATATTATCCGCATTTGTCACTAGATCAGCCACGAATTCTGAAAATTCATCCAGGAAGCCAGAGTAAGCCCCAGGTGGACGGTAAATAACAGCAAGATAAAATGACGGTAAAGCGGTGGATCGGACAGTGAGAACGTCAAACGTTAATCGAACGAGGCCTAAATCTAAGATCGGAATTAGAGATGAGGGGGACACCCCCACTCTTTTTTTGAGGACGCGCCACATGCGAGCTCACAAAATTTGGAGGCGAGGCCTCATTAAGCGCCAGCAGTTCATTAGGTTTTAACCAGGTCTCGCAAAGACCAAAAACGTTTAGATTATGTTCCGTGATGGAGGTCATTAACGAGTACTGCTTTCGTATGAAGTGATCTAATATTCATAAAACCGAGTTTAAGTGTAATCGGTCGATCAGGGTTCGTATCTATCGAAGGATTTTTAAACAAAATGCGAGTAAGATTGTGTTCTCTAGGCCTGACATCACCTCTCAAATGTTTATTAGCGCGGTGGGACGATACGACCGTAGGAATTTGATAGTAAATATTTGGTACACATGTAATATTATCTGAAACAGGCACCGTTTCATCAGCGATACCGGTCGGGGTGGAGTGATTGGATTTGTCTACTACCTCAGTAGAAAGTGTGTCCACGTGTACTGTAGCACTATTCAAACTGTGATGCTCGAGTCTACACAAGGAGCTATGTGCATGCTGGGAGTCTAGCCTAGCGTTAGTTAACTCTAACTTAACAGACTCCAAACCCATCCTAACAGGTGGTCTAGTCACCTGTGCCCCTGCCTGCTCTAAAGTGACCTGTCATGAATGGCTCAAACAGTAATCTATATTCCTTGAAAGAGTGAAGGCGCCTTCACGGTTAGGATGAAGGCCGTCCTTCCTCAGCAGGTCGGGGCGGCTCCAGAAGGAGGACCAGTTATCTATAAAATACAGTCCCTGCTTTTTACAGAACCCAGCCATCCATCGATTAAGGGAGATTAACCTACTAAACCTCTCATCAGTGCCTCTCCCAGGCAGGGGGCCAGAGACAAATACTCAATGCCGACTCATCTTTCTGGCGAGATCACAAGTCCTGGCAATGTTTTTCTTTGTGATCTCTGATTGCCTCATCCTAACATCATTGGCGCCGACGTATCACTATGTCCGAGTAGCTAGTGTTGTTGGACCTACGCTGTTGACTAGCTCCCTAAGATTAGCTTCTATGTCAGGTGCTCTGCCTCAAGGAATACACATTACCGTGGCTGGATTTTTAAGCGTGATGTTTCGGGTAATGGAGTCACCTATGACCAAGGTGCGAGGGCCAGTAGACCGAGATGACTTTGGATGGCTATGCGTCTTACCTGGCTCATCGCGGTTAGCAAGCCGCTTGGGGCTAATGCTAACTGGGCTAGCGGGCTGACTACAGTCCGCGTCTGTGTCCGCCACATCTACTGTTATCTCACTATTCTGCTCTAGCTGGCGGACACGTCCCTCTAGCAGGGACAACCTCTCTAAGAGAAGGGTGCAGTTGGTGCACGAAGCCGTACAAACCTCTTGATCCGCAGCCATACTTGCGTGTCCGATGGTCGACGGTAGACAAACAGCCACGAAGCCTCCGCTGAGAGCCAAACAGCGACGTGGACGAAATGGCGGGGATTGACTGTCCGCGACGTTCAACAATAGTAAACTCCCAAAAGTGGAGTAAAAAATGTAAAAAGCGAGGAAAAACTAGAAAAGAATATACGAATGTAGGAATGTAGATCGTCTCTCCAGTGATGCCGCGGCGCTCTACGTACAATTGGCCTACCAAGCATGTTTTTGGGATGTGCGAGGAAACCGGAGTGCCCAGAGAAAACCCACGCAGGCACAGCGAGAACATGCAAACTCCACACAGGGAGGGCCGGAGGTGGAATCAAACCCGCACCCTCCGAACTGTGAGGGGGATGTGCTGACCAGTGCGCCACCGAGCCGCCCGGTTTGTGGTACTTGACATAAACCCCCAATGGAAAAATCAAAGAGTTGCATAATAAACTTGTTGTTTGTGTGCCACACTTTGATTTACTTTCTCTTCTAAGTCAAGTGCATGCAGTAAAAGTGCTTTGTCCTTTTCCTTGGCACAAAACTAAAATATTGCATAACAGCTGACCCGCATGCAGTGCATGAACCCGCACGATACAATAGGCATTCCACCAACTGTTTCTCATTCATTTATATGACAGAATGTATGTACAAAGATACTCACAATAAATTTTTAATGGGCAAAATATTTTTGGGGACACTTGAGCATTATTTTTAAGTATGACCTCATTGTGAGAGCACAACAGATGGTTCAAGACATCAACATGATGG
Organism: Syngnathus acus; assembly: GCF_901709675.1. Lineage (NCBI taxonomy): Eukaryota > Metazoa > Chordata > Actinopteri > Syngnathiformes > Syngnathidae > Syngnathus > Syngnathus acus. The sequence continues at coordinate 17,249,916 of NC_051092.1, forward strand.
CTGGTGGGTCTAATAGTTTCAAAATCCTGATAGTCCTAATGTTGCGAGTTTTTCACTAAACACATTTGTAATGAAAAATGTGGATGAAGTATAAAAATTGTTCTTGTTTTGCTTCTGCCTGCAGCTGAAGAATCTCACCAGCATTAACCAGAGACGATGATGCAACACAACAAAATGGATCCCAACTTTCCTGTTTGAACATGAGATGGAAATTAGATCCAAATATGATATTTATATGACATTAGCATTTTGTGGTCATGTGCAGGGCAAGTTTACTTTTGTCTAGTTTTCTCAACTCGTCAATATTTACTCTTCTGTTGTGACCATTTGTCATCAATAATGCAATTAGTTTTGATTTGACACTGTTTTTCTTTGTCCTATTTTATTAAAATAAAGTTGTAGACGCTTGACAGGTTGAAAAGTTCGAATAATTCAAACTACATTATTACTACCCAGTCTTGGAGTGCCTTAGCTTGCCTGACAATTATAATAATCTCTTAACATTTCACTCAGGTAAAAGTAAAACTGGTCCAGGCTTTGTTTTTGGGTTGTCAAAGTTCGTTCTTTGCGTTAATCTCAGTTCACTGACAAAAATTTAAACATGGTTGTTTTTGTCTTTTTCACAAGCTAAACCCAAAGATCTCCTCAAAGATGAGACTTTTTCACAAGCATTCTTCTCAAATGTTTTTCACCTGTTGGTCACTTCTTTGACGAAATTTGAGATAAGCAAGTACCAATACCTGGTAATGGGATAACACCTCATTGCAAGGTATTGTTACTCAGAGATGGCAGCTGATACTGGCCTTCTTGCGGCCATTTTACAATTGGGAACAAAAACAATACACATCTGACTACACTGCATTCCAAATGATTTTGCTGGTAGTATTGTCTGATTTTCCTATAAATAGTCAATATTCATACATCTATAAGCAATTATAATGGTTGTCATGAGCAACGAAAGTATTAGTCAAATGTTGTTGAACGATGCCAAAAAAAATTAAAATAGGAAGCTGAAAACGTCCATCCATCATCCATCCATCCATCCAAGTCATCCATTAAGTCACAGATTTCTTAAGTGAAGTTAAGACCTGTGCTCAGTCAAGTTAAGTACTATCCATCCATCCGCCCATTCATTCATTTTCTGTACCAGTTTGTTCCCATGGGGGTCACGGGCGTGCTGGAGACTATCCCAGCTGTCATCGGGCAGTAGGCCAGGGGACACCCTGAATTGGTTGCAGGGCACACAGAGACGAACAACCGTCCGCTATTGCACTCACACCTATGGGCAAGTTGGAGTGCTCAATCGATCTACCAAGCATGTTTTTGGGATGTGGGAGGAAACCGGAGGACCCAGAGAAAACCCACGTGGGCACAGGGAGAACATGCAAACTCCACACAGGGAGGGCCGGAGGTGGAATCGAACCGGCACCCTCCGAACTGTGAGGTGGATGTGCTGGCCAGCGCGCCACCAACCCACCCAAGCTGAAAACGTACTCCTCAGAATTATTACGCAGTTTCAAAACATTTTGTCATAAAGAACATAAAATAGTATTTTGTTAAATTAGAATCATATGCAATTAATATTTCAATTTAAACCTAATCCAATAAAAAACGTCGTTATCCCATACATGAAGTCACATGTTAACATCAGACCCCTTATTCGGAAGGAGCTTCACAATTCTAGCATCCGTTGAAATTGTCAGTCTTTGGTCAGTTTTTGTTGGAATTGCTTTGCAAGGTGACAGAATAGCCTCCCATTGGATGTCAACTGTCTCCCGCCTTCATAGAGCTTTTGTTTGAGGATACTCCAAAGGTTCTCAGTTGAACTGAAGCCAGGGGAGGATGACGGTGAGCACACCATGAGGTTGTCTTTTTTATGCCCTTAGCAGCCAGTGATGCAATCTGGCTTCCAGCACTGTCATGCAAGAAAACTATTCGGGTACGGATAACATGGTTCTTCTGTACCAAGGAAGAAAGTGGTCATTCCACATACTTTAGACAGGTCATTTTAACACTTCTGGGGACCCTAAAAGAGCCGACCATCTCTCTCCCAATGATTCCACCACCTGCATGCTGACATTGCTACCTTGTTGGGACATGGTGGATATCTACCAACCATACACCACTCCTTCCACGCTGGCCTTATATGACATGTACACTCCATCGTGAACAAAATAAAGGATGATCAGTAGGTAAACACAATTAGCATGAGTGTTGGCGCTAGCCATCAAAGCCATGGTAAACACTAAACAAAACTGTTTGCATACCTTTATAGTTATGAATTTACTATGAATCTCTTCTTATGAACACCTAAACTTACAAACTTTTCAACATACAAATGGCTCTTTTTTGGCGTCTTACGAAGAAAATTCAACTTCGGAACCCAAAGAATAAAGAAAAAAATAACCGTGAGGTGACTGAGGAATTAATAAATTTTTGTCTCTACCCTTTGCTCAGCCACTTCCTGTGTGCATCTTGGCGTAATAGTATACAGCATTGAAAAATTCTACTGTAGTTTGGAGTTTTTGTAGTAATCACTGGGGGAAGAAAATCGCTTCTACCGTAATTTTCGGACTATAAGTCGCGGTTTTTTTCATAGTTTGGGTGGGGGGGCGACTTATAATAAGGAGCGACTTATATGTGTTTTTTTTCAAACATTTTCACAAAAAAAAAAAAGTGAAACCGCGATAAACGAACCGCGATGTAGCAAGGGATTACTGTAATTTGAATTTCAAGTGACGTCAGCAGCGCGACGCGGCGTGGCGCGGCGGTTGTTTACAAAAAGGACAAAGATTGATCACGGGATGACGAAGATGACGAAGGGCCCCACGTACTGCCGGCATCATTAGCGGCTTTGTTTCTAAGTGACACGGAGGACGAAGAGTTTGAAGGATTTAAGGATTTGGAGTGACACAGAAGGTTTGAAAAACTATGATGACTTTTACGCACGCCCGGTCCTACTCTACGGAGCTCTCTTTCACCTCCGTGGATTGAAGTCGAGGGCCGGCGCTCGGCCGGGTGGCTGTCCAGGGACGGTGGATGGGGCTCGGACATGGCTTTTACGCACGCCCGGTCCTACTCTACGGAGCTCTCTTTCACCTCCGTGGATAGAAGTCGGGGGCCGGCGCTCGGCCGGGTGGCTGTCCGGGGACGGTGGATGGGGCTCGGTCATGGCTTTTACGCACGCCCTGTCCTATTCTATGGATCTCTCTTCCACCTCCGTGGCTGGAAGTCCAAGCCGCCACACGCCTGGAAGTTTTTTTTGTTAAATAAAGAGCCGTTTACCAAACCCACGTCTTTCCTTGTACTTTGTTAACGCTACAATGTAGTTATATGCTAGATCTGTGGAATAACGACGAGGCTGACGTCAGGGCGCACGCGCGGCGTTGTTGACAAAGGACGAGGAATTTGATCGATGGATTTCATGATTTAGAGTGCACAGATGGTTTGATAATATTATTGCTTATATAATAGTTATTTGATATCTAATTTATATATCGTTATATGGGCCTGTGGAATATTTTGAAGTGCAAGCGGCGTCAGCGGCGTGCACCCATTGTTGACAAAGGACGATCGATGGATTTAATGAATTGGAGTGACACAGATGGTTTTATAAACGTGTTATTTATGTAATAGTTTTTTATAATAACTCTGAATGTTACGTCAGGCCCGTTCTCAGCTCTTCGTTTGTGTTTATGTCACGTTAGCATACCTATCGTTTAGCCTGTTGTTGCTCGTTCATGTCTGTTCTTGGTGTTGGATTTTGTCGAATAAATTTCCCCCCAAAATACGACTTATGCTCCGGAGCGACTTATATTTGTTTTTTTTCACGTTATTGGGCATTTTATGGTTAATGCGACCTATATTCCGGAGCGACTTTTAGTCCGAAAATTACAGTACTTAAGGGCTTTTTTTTACCTACAAACCCAATCATAGAATGAATTAAGTTCGTAAGTCAAGGTTTCACTGTAATTTGAACATGAACATCCTGTAGACTTTGTTCTTCTTCTCCTGTACTGGAAAGTACATCAGGACTTTAAAAATATTTTCTAAATTTCAGCGATGGCTCTGTCACAATAATGCAACCAGCGCGGTGCAGTTGCACGGTGGGCGACGCGCTACGGTTGCGCGTTCGGCGGTGCGCTGCAGTTGCGCGATCGGACAAAAATGCGCAAATGAAAAAATACTTAAAGGCGTTTTTTTTTAGTCTTGGAACGGACTAAATTTTTTTCTATTTTTCGACCGATTCGCTTCTCGAACCGCCTTCTGGAACGGATTGTGGTCGAAAACCGAGGTTTGACTATATTTTTGCTATTCTTGTTAAAATCACACATATATGTGAACTGTAAATGACAATAATACACAGAGTGAAAGCTAAATTGAGCAAATTGGCTATTTCAGAAGTGTGTGTCAAACTGGTAGCCTTTTGCCTAAATCAGTACCCAGGAAGTAGCTCTCGGTTTAAGAAAGGTTGGTGACCCCTGGGCTAGACCATAGGAATACGGCTATTGTAGCCCATTTCCCGGACACGTCTGTGAACAGTGGCTTTTAATACCTGGACTCCAGCTTCAGTCCACTGTCTTTGAAGCTCCCCCAAATTCTAGAAGGGACTCTTCTTCACAAGGCTGCGGTCATCTCTCTTGGTTGTGCAGCGTTTCCTGCCACATTTCCCCCTTCCAACAGACGTTTTGTGGATGTGCTTTGAAACTGCACTCTGTGAACAGCTTGCTCTTTGAGAAATTTATTTTTGTGTCTTAGCCTCCTGATGGAGGGTGTCAATGATGGTCCTCTGGACAGCAGTCAGATCAGCAGTGTTCCCCATACTTGTGATTTAGTTTATTGAACCAAGCTGAGTGTTTTTCAAGGCTCAGGAAGCCCTTGCAGGTGTTTCAAGTTAATTCGACGATTCAAATGATTAGTTGAATGCCCTACTACAGCGGTGGCCAACCCGCGGCTCTTTGGCTGGTTTCATGCGGCTCTTTTACGTTCATATCAACATTTGTGTTTATTTTTCGTGCGTATTTTCTTCGCTTGGGTTCAATATGGTATTTTAGTCAAACGCGCATGCGCATGAGGTGAAATCCCGCAAAGGAGGAGGGACAAACAGAGCGATTGGTTTTGCTGGCTTTTTAATGAATGGCGACTGTGACTACGGGGGCCCATTAGGTCCAGAAAAGCTGACAAGACGCTTGCCAAAATGGCAAGGAAAAAATGCACAGCTAAACGAATATATGACGATGAACACAGGACGTTTTTAACAGAGTTAAAGTTGTTTTTTGTTGAACGCTATGGCAAGCCATTATGCCTGATATGTCGGACGTCATTGGCGCATTTAAAAGCTTCAAATGGTCAGCGGCACTTCAATTCACTTCATGCCAATATCGATAAGGACTTTGCAAAAGGGACTGAATTTCGCAAGCACAAGTTTGGAGACTTTGAAAAGTCAGGCAGAAAAATAGGTACAGTTTTTCAAAAAAATTACGAAGCACTCAGAGACTGTCACACTTGCATTGTTTCAACTGGCTTGGAACATTGCACGGGCTAAAAAGCCATACAATGAAGTGGAGTTCGTTAAAATATGCCTCAGTGACGTTATTGAAATCTTGTCTCCTGAAAACGACAAACTAAAACGAATGGTCTGTCCCGCCACACATAGTAAGTGAAAAAACGTATGTTTTTGTTTGTGGAATTTGTTGAACTGAGCGTTTGTCTGTGTGAGACAATGCACACAATGTTCATTGTTGAAAATGTGGTCTTTGGTCTGTGGTTTTAGTACTGTAGGAGTCAATTTGTCATTATCATGTTGGTGCGTGACATAATAATGTCACACAATAAATTTGGCTGAGCAGAGGGGTGTGTGTGTGTGTGTGTGTGTGTGTGTGTGTGTGTGTGTGTGTGTGTGTGTGTGTGTGTGTGTGTGTGTGTGTGTGTGTGTGTGTGTGTGCGCGCGCGCGTGCGTGCGTGCGTGCGTGCGTGCGTGCGTGTGTGTGTGTGTGTGGGGGGGGGGGTGTTCATGTGTGCTCATGTGTATGATGTGGCTCTTTGCGATGACACAGTAAAAAATGTGGCTCTTAGTCTCTGACTGGTTGGCCACCCCTGCCCTACTAGGATACTTATTCATGATATTCTAATATTTTGAGATAGGATATTTGAATTTTCTTAAGCTGTATGCCATAATTAGCAATATTAAAATAATAAACGGCTTGCAATATTTCAGTTGATTTGTAATGAATCCAGAATGTATGACATTTTTGTTTTTTTAATTGCATTACAGAAAATAAAGAACTTTATCACAATATTCTAATTTTCTGAGACAGTCCTGTATATCAATGGGACTGACTGACAGGGCTGGCAAACAAAAACAGAACTGACAGAGACGTGAGACAAGAAATAATCCAACAAGGGTGTGACACGCAGACAGAACTTAAATACATGACAGGTAACGAGAGGCAGGTGACTGTGATTAGTACATAGATTGTGAGTAGACACAGGAAGGGAGGGGCGAGTACACAGACACGGACAGAAATAATGACAACCTACACATAATAAAACAACCGGGGACGAGTCGTGACAGTACCCCCCCCCCCCACAAGGGATGGCTCCCGACGTCCCAAAAAAACAAACCCCCACGCGGCGTGCGTGGGGGGCGTGGGGGAAGCGCACCAGTCCAAATGACCCCACTGGTCTGTGGCAAAGTCTGAACCGGCAGCAGCAAAGTCTTACCCGCGCACAGCGGCAAAGGGGAAACAGAACTGCAATCGGCGGCATGCAGGGAGTCAAAGCCGCAATCGGCAGCATTCGGGGAGTCAGAACCGCAATCGGCGGCATTCAGGGAGTCAGAGCCGCAATTGGCGGCATTCGGGGAGGCGGAGCTGTGCGCAGCGGCAGGAGTCGAGCATGTTGCAGTCGTAGACGCGGGGTCGGGTGATGATCGCAGGTTCGGCCGCTGCTGGCACGAGGTCCAACGGCGGCCGCGTGTCCAGCGACGCTGGCGTTGGGCCCGATGGCAGCCGCGAATCCGATGGCGCTGGGCCGAAGTCCAGCGACAGCTGCGGATCCGGCGGGGCAAAGGTGGATCCCGATGGCGCACGTGCCGCTGGAGCAAAGTCCGACAGCGGACGTGGATCAGGCGTCACGGCGGGAGCTGTTGGAGGAGGTTGGTCCAGGCGCTGGTCGCTGAAGTGGTCGGATTATTCTGTCACGGAATGAAATGGAGCTGGGCGACCAAATGCAGCTTGGACCAGGGTTTATTGAAGGGAAAAGGTAGTTGGAATGGAGGATAAGGGGAACAAGCCAACAGGCCCGGGAAACTGACAGGGCTCCTTTTGGGAGCTTTTGGTCAACTTACACTGGCTCCCGGTCCATTTAAGATGTGACTTCAAGGTTCTTCTATTAACATATAAATCCCTGCATGGCTTAGCGCCTTCATATCTCGTCGACCTAGTTGTTCCTTATGTTCCGTCTCGTAACCTTCGTTCGCAAAACGCTACTCTTTTAGCGACACCGAGGGCCAAGAAAATGTCTGCAGGGTCTAGAGCAGTGGTGGCCAACCAGTCAGAGACTAAGAGCCACATTTATTTTACTGTGTACCGCAAAGAGCCACATCCCCCCCCCCCCCGAATGGGTTTGCCCCTCCTCCTTTGCGGGATTTCACCTCATGCGCATGCGCGTTTGACGAAAATACCATATTGAACTCAAGCGAAGCGAACACGCACAAAAACAAACAAACAAATAAACCCACAAATGTTGATATGAACGTAAAGGAGCCGCATGAAACCCGCAAGGAGCCGCATGCGGGTCGCGAGCCGAACGTAAAGGAGCCGCATGAAACCCGGCAAAGAGCCGCATGCGGCTCGCGAGCCGCGGGTTGGCCACCCCTGGTCTAGAGCATTTTCTATTCGGGCTCCAGAGCTTTGGAATGCCCTACCAATGGATATTAGAACTGCTACCTCAGTAGAAACATTTAAGACACGTTTAAAGACACATTTCTATGATATGGCCTTTAACTAACCTGTAGTGGCCGATTCGGCCGGAGTTTGTTTTCTCTCCCCGCCCACCTCCCCGGCCGGGGAGGTGGTTAGGTGGCACCCAAGCTGACAGCGGCTATCTGGATTCTCGTGGGACAATTCAGGATGGGGGAACTGCAGCTCAACCTCCTCGAACACACTGCCAGGATAATAGAGGGCTCCTCCGGACATCCACTTTTTTTTCATTGATTTTCATATTATGTATTATTTGTGCCCTCTCTGCATCCATTTCAACCTGGTGATCCTGAAAGGGGGATCCTTCCATCTGTGGTCCCTTCTCAAGGTTTCTCATTTTCCCCTGGCAGGAGTTTTTGAGTTTTTCCTTGCCCTTTTGGGAGCTTAAGATCAGGGGATGCTTTGAGAATAATTGTCAATTTTTGTCTCTGTGAAGCCCTTTGAGACTGCTTGTGATTTCGGGCTATACAAATAAACTTGACTTAACTGACATAACATATATCAACGAGACTGACCAACAGGTCTGGCAAACAAAAACTGAAATAATGACAACCTACACATAATAAAACAACCGGGGACGAGTCGTGACAGCCACACCAGCCACCATCGTCTTTTCCACGCTCACCGGCGCTTCAAGAAGGACTTATGTCCCTACGCTCTGCATGGGCATCTGCCTTGTAGCCAGAAGAACACTTCAGCCAACCCCCGGCAGTCGCCAGTTGCTAGCCTGCATATGAAGCGGCAACTGCTGTATTAAAATGTGCGGGAAAGAAAATCCGCCTTCATCAGCCACCCAACAGCATCAACATCTTGTCCATTAGGTCCACTGCCGGCCGTCGCCCAATCCTTGCATAGAAAGGAGCTTGTGTGCCCTCCGACAAGTTGAACCTCCTGAGAAGAAATTGCTTGAGCGCGTCGTATTTTCCATTTTGTGTGGTATGCGTAAAAGCTGCATAACACGACGTGTTGTCAGTTGGCCGAGGAACCATGAAGTATTTAGGATTAGGGGTGCACCAATATATTAACACGGATATATATCACGATATTTCATCACCCGATCAATTCTCGATGCCCGTTTGTTAAGTATCGATCTTTAAAACAAAACGTATGCCCCTCTAAACGCCTCCACTCAATATCCATTGCCATTGGAGTCAGACAGGGGGCGCTTGTTGCATGAGTGGCCAGAAAGTAGGCAGAAACACCAAAACAAACCACATTCACACAAACCAAAACATGGCGGCCGTCCAGCGAGGAAATAACGTCTGAAAGACAACTTAAAGATGTCCCAGCTGCATTTAAATCCAAAGTCTGGAATCACTTTGAGTTTTAGAGCAGCAAGGATGGTACAGGGCTACTGAAAGACTATGCTATATGCAAGAATTGCTTGTCACGAGTGCGGTACACGAGCAACACGACTAACTTACAAAGCCACCTGATACGTTATCACTCCTAGTTGTGTGAAAAAGTTGTCGGCACCAATCCACCACAGCCTGATGTAAAGACTTTCTTTGGGGCAAGTTTTTTCTTCTTTTCAACTCGGGCCACAGCGACCACTAATGGTATTGCTATGTACACGTGCAAGGGACTCAGAACATACACCAATGTTGAAAACGAGAGATTCCACTTCATGATGCCAGTGTTAGACCCACAATATGAAATACCCTCTTGGAAGTACTTTGCTGAAAAAGTGATTCCTTCACTATATGAACAAACAAAATTGAAAGTGAAAGACGTGCTCACGTCCTCAGAAAGTAGGAATGATGCCGACTGCTGGATATCGAGGGAAACAGACATAACGTACATAACCTTTATGGTATATTTTATAAACGGTAATTGGGAAATTAAGTCATACGTTCTTTAAACTAGAGCTATGCATGAGTATATTACAGCCTAATCTGTTGGTTTAGCATTTAAAACAGCTAAACATCTCTACTTTGATACTTAGTTTTTATTCACAACAATTCTTCCCCTTAAGGATGTTACTGTTCAAATAAACAAATACAGTAAAATGGTTATGATGGTACTTTGTGCACCATTAAGCTTTACAACTTGTACTCAAAATGTTGCTGTTGAAAAGACAGTACTTCCACTGTATGTGTTCATTGAGTTTAACAAAAATTTAACGGAGTAATTTTTAAAAAAATGCCTTTTTCAAAACATTATGTATCATATTACTTCGAATAATATATCGATAATCGTGTTTATCGCCATATCGTGATAATATTGTGATACAGTGGAGCCTTGGTTTTCGACCACAATCCGTTCCAGAAGGCTGTTCGAGAAGTGAATCGTTCGAATTCCGAATCATGTTTTCCCATTACAAATAATCGAAATAAATTTAATCCGTTCCAAGCAAAGACCCCGCCTTTTTTAAGCATTTTTTCATTTGCACATTTTTGTCCAATCGTGCAACTGCAGCGCACTACCGAACGCGCAACCGTAGCACGTCGCCGACCGCGCAACTGCACCGTGCTGGTCGCATTATTGTGACAGAGCCGTCGCTGAAATTTAGAAAATATTTTAAAGTCCTGATGTACTTTCCAAAATTTAAGTGGACCTCAGTGCGCAGGGAGCTTAATTTTGTCCGATCGCGCAACTGCAGCGCTCCACCGAACGCGCAACCGTAGCACGTCGCCGACCGCGCAACTGCACCGCGCTGGTCGTATTATTGTGACAGAGCCATCGCTGAAATTCAGAAAATATTTTTAATGTCCTTATGTACCTTCCAAAATTTAAGTGGACCTCAGTGCGCAGGGAGCTTGATTTAGTCTGATCGCGCAACCGCAGCGCGCCGGGCGCTCACTGTCGCATTGCTTTAGGAGCGTCTTTGTGTTTTAGTATGGCTTTACTGGTCCCACTTGCTTCCTTTGGAGGCATGATTAGAGTTGATGCAATTCTCAGAGTAACGAGAATGTAATAACGAACGGAGTCAGTTGGCATGCGGGTCCTCTCGGCTCATCTCGCGAGGTTCGACAACCGAAATTTTGTCCGACATCCGAAGCAAAAAAAATCTCGAATTTTTTGTTCGAATACCGATTTGTTCGAGAACCGGGACGTTCGAAAACCGAGGCTCCACTGTATTATATTGTGTGGCAAGCATCGTATATCATATCGTGAGTTACCAGGCAATTCCTACCTTTATTTCGGATCATCAGCCGTGATTCGTTTTAAGTTGAACAGTGCTTCAGTATGCTGTAACCATGATGCCGGATCGCTCTGCCAAAACTCAGGCAGCCTATGATTGCTGCGGCGGCTGCAAGTTGTGTGAGTTGGGGCGATGAGGCCAAGGAGGACACCTCTTGATCCAGCGTGGGAAACATGATCACGTTAGGGTCATCAGTGGCTCTACTGAGCAGACGCAGCTGACTTTGCAAACATGTCTTTATTCCGAGACTGCCAACAAAATACTGAAAAGCAAATTGCGTATAAACACGCCCCCACTGCATGCCTGCTGGGTGAGTGGCCTGTTCTAATGTCCTCCACACCATAATTTTTTTTTCTTTTCATTATGTCATTAAGGCTCATTTTGGGCTAATAAAATTTGTACTCTTTTCATGTACTGTTGCCGCAGAATAAACGTCAACACCTTACCGGATCTTGCGAGACTGGAAATAAACATCAAGCATGGCACACTGGTGACACGAGTATGGGCTTGTGCAGAAATTTCATCCGTTTTTATAAACGGAAAAACATACATCAGTTACACTGTTATCATGAACTCCACTAAAACAGATGGACTTCTGCAGGCTGAACTGGACACTTTTTCCTCTGTGGTGCGGAGAGAATTGTCTGGATTTAAATATATCCAAGACCAAAGAAATGTTCTTTTTTTCATCATGGACTTTGAGTGCACAGAACAATAAAGCAATAGAAAAGGCGCAGACGGAGTGAATAAAGTGCAGGAGGCTGAGATAAAGTGTAAGCTAAGCCAATCAGCTGCAAGGACACAGATCAACATGTTCCCATTGGCCATTAGTGTCATATGGGCCCTGCTCTCCAAGCTCCAAGTGACACCGCAAAAAGCCGCAACGCATCGGGGAGTCGCTGATGGCGTAGGGGTGCACTTGCCTGTCTTGTTGCCTGCTTGTGTGCCTTTTTGCAGATGACGCTATGAATGTGTGTGAGACTTAAAAAAAAAAAAAATCTGCGATGCACTGAATCTATCCGCAATAATTGTTTCAAAAAATCCGCGATAGACCGAGACTGCGATAGGTGAACTGCAAAGTAGCGAGGTATTACTGTACATCGCACGAGGCTGCACATAGCAGTAACCATTGCTGCCAGCGAGTGGAAGCCCAAGCTCGAGTTTTTATTTTACTATTACTTTACAGAAGTTTTTAACAAAAGAAAGAGTGATTTTTGACGCCAATCAAACAAGGCGGCAAAGTCAATTACGTCACATGTACTGTTCAAATTCTGCAGTTTTTCACCCTGTGCGCTCAAAAATTGGTCCATTTCGACTAGTTGAGCACTTTACCAAGGATTGTAAGGTATCGCGAGAGTATTTGGACAGGGCCCATGAGAAGGAGGGGGATGAGAAGAAGAAGACGGAAGAAGAAGACAGACGAAGAAGACAGCAAAAGAAGACGGAAGAAGAAGAAGACGAAGAAGAAGAACCAGTCTACGTAAAAGTCTATACATATTTTTAGAACTATTTCTCTGCTACGATGCCTTATGCAAACCAGCCGACTGTAAAAATCTCAGAACTTACAGATGAAAATGTCAAGTTTGTTATTGAAAATACCGATTTGGCGTGAGTATCAGCTTCTCTTTTTATATAGTGCATCGCGTCTTATGCGACCAGTGCTAAAAAAAAAATATCACCCTAAAATGTAAAGAGATTTGTTAATTTACACTCTGAGAAGAAACAGCCTACGTAAAATAGATAAATTTTCTTAGCACGATTTCTCTGCTACGATGCCTTATACAAACCAGCCAGCTGTAAAAATCTCAGAAGTTACAGATGAAAATGTCAAGTTTGTAATTGAAAATACCGTATTGGTGCGAGTACCACTTTTTCTTTTTATAGAGTGCATCGCGTCTTATGCGACTAGTGCTTAAAAATAAATAATAATAGCTTAAAATGTAAAAATATTTTTTTATTTACATTCCGAAGCTCAGTCCTATGCAGCATGTTAACCAAGTAAATACCTCTGTCTGTTTAGATGTAGTATTGATATGATTTCTAAATAGGGTTGCCACCTGTGTTGGACAAAAATCCTGTCATTCTGACCATCGAATCGACCTTTTTGTTTCTAAGCAGTGGTGTCCTTCGCACATCTAACCCTAGATAAAAATCACCAATCTGCACTGCAATTGTATAGCTCTAATTCGTAAAAATTACACGTACTAGTTATTTGTTTAGTTAATTGCTTTATTTAATAACAGGCCTTTATTATTTGGGTTTATTTTCACCAGTTTTTTGTTGTGGACACCCGGTGGCAGTATTGGGGGGAAATGGGGGTGGGGTGGGGGGTAGTTATATAATTAGGTTCGGTTTGCTTATGTGGAATAAAAACAAGGAATGTAATTTTTCATTGTCTACAAGAATAACCAAATCTACCAATGTAAAGTGTAATGTCAAACAGCTTACCTGATTGCTTAGAGCAGCGGTGGCCAACCCGCGGCTCGCGAGCCGCATGCGGCTCTTTGGCTGGTTTCATGCGGCTCTTTTACGTTCATATCAACATTTGTGTTTATTTTTCGTGCGTATTTGCTTCGCTTGAGTTCAATATGGTATTTTGGTCAAACGCGCATACGCGTGAGGTGAAATCCCGCAAAGGAGGAGGGACAAACAGAGCGATTGGTTTTGCTGGCTTTTTAATGAATGGCGACTGTGACTACGGGGGCCCATTAGGTCCAGAAAAGCTTAAAGTTGTTTTTTGTTGAACGCTATGGCAAGCCATTCTGCCTGATATGTCGGACGTCATTGGCGCATTTAAAAGCTTCAAATGGTCAGCGCCACTTCAGCTCACTTCATGCCAATATCGATAAGGACTTTGCAAAAGGGACTGAATTTCGCAAGCACAAGTTTGGAGACTTTGAAAAGTCAGGCAAAAAAATAGGTACAGTTTTTCAAAAAAATTACGAAGCACTCAGAGACTGTCACACTTGCATTGTTTCAACAGGCTTGGAACGTTGCACGGGCTAAAAAGCCATACTTTGGTCTGTGGTTTTAGTACTGTAGGAGTCAATTTGTCATTATCATGTTGGTGCGTGACATAATAATGTCACACAATAAATTTGGCTGAGCAGAGGGGTGTGTGTGTGTGTGTGTGTGTGTGTGTGTGTGTGTGTGTGTGTGTGTGTGTGTGTGTGTGTGTGTGTGTGTGTGTGTGTGTGTGTGTGTGTGTGTGTGTGTGTGTGTGTGCGTGTGCGTGTGCGTGTGCGTGTGCGTGTGCGTGTGCGTGTGTGTGCGCGTGTGCGCGTGCGTGTGCGCGCGCGCGTGTGTGGGGGGGGGGGTGTTCATGTGTGCTCATGTGTATGATGTGGCTCTTTGCGATGACACAGTAAAAAATGTGGCTCTTGGTCTCTGACTGGTTGGCCACCCCTGGCTTAGAGTGTGGTGGGTGCTTTGCTTATGCTTGCCGCTCTTGGCTGGGTTATGCAGTTAAAACCTTCATATTTTAGGATAATTTTTGCTGGGCACAGGGAGCAGTGAGCATAAAATGGATCGCCTGCGCATGGTCTTAGCCACATAGCGTATGTCTCCTGTTTTAACTAGTCATTGTTAAAACAGGACGAGCATTTATATTTTTTTCTTTACTGGCCCATCATCACCTCCTGCAACACCCTCATTATCCATCTCTCACCCATTTTCATGATAAAACTTGACTCTTTTTAGTCACTGGATTCTTTCCATTCTGTCTCTCCTTATCCTACACACTCTCCGTTTCCACCTCACTATTCCGAATGAGCCGCCACTGCCCGCCACTCCACCACCACAAATGAGCATGCTACGTCATTTTTCTAGAGCCAATAACGCTGTGCACAAGTTTATGGATGTAAGCACGCTACAATTAAACTGAAATACTCATTTTGCGCAATATGTACAAAAATCCGGGACATCTCAGTGTCCCGTTTTGTTTTAATTTTATGTCTGGGACAGACCATGAAAATCCGGGCCAATCAGGAAAATCCGGACCAGGTGGCAACCAATGTTCCCTCTAATTTTTCAAATGTCTGTGCAAACACACAAGCTCCCTGTGCACACTGTGGACCACTGTGTGCAACAACAGATTAAATAATAAATGAATAAATGAATAAATGAATAAAATATTGGCAATAAGAACTTTAACTTGCTCTGGGTCGGATTTTGTTTTGTGTGACAGCTCGTTCTTTTTCTGTCGGTCTTTTGCGCACTCTCGCAATAATGTACTGATCCCCTGTCCCATCTTGAGTCTTTGTACAATTCCAACAGCATTTCTGTTGAATGTGACGCTTGAGGTAGCTAAACTTCCATTCAGACCACATTTTTCCCTCCGTAAACTCGCCTGCCACTTTGGCTTCTCTGCATGTTTTGCATAGTAGACCTTTCTCACTCGAAAAAGAGAAAATCACACCCAGTTTCACCCTTTGTTCTTTTATTTGCACACACTCCGACAGCCATTCCATCTTAAAAGAACCGCCGCATCTCTTATTTTACTTTGGCTTGGCGAGTGGATTTGTCGCTGCTCGTTCGTTTCGCCATGATTAGTTAGGTTAGCTCACTTAGCATTTGCATCTCTTGATTCCGCCGCACTGTTGTTAGGTAGCTAACCTGCATGGTACGAATGGGCAGGACACATTTTCAGGCATTGTCAATGCTATGATTGGCTATGTAGCGTAAGTGAACCATATCATATCATTGGCTGGAAACCTGTCAATCACTGATTTACACTACAAAAAGGCACAGAGAAAATCATCCGTCCACTTAATTAGATTAGATTATGTCTAACATTAGATACAGTGCCTTGCGAAAGTATTCGGCCCCCTTGAACCTTTCAATATTTCGCCACATTTCAGGCTTCAAACATAAAGATATAAAATTTTAATTTTTTGTCAAGAATCAACAACAAGTGGGACACAATCGTGAAGTGGAACGAAATTTATTGGATAATTTAAACTTTTTTAACAAATAAAAAACTGAAAAGTGGGGCGTGCAATATTTTTCGGCCCCTTTACTTTCAGTGCAGCAAACTCACTCCAGAAGTTCAGTGAGGATCTTTGAATGATCCAATGTTGTCCTAAATGACTGATGATGATAAATAGAATGCACCTGTGTGTAATCAAGTCTCCGTATAAATGCACCTGCTCTTTGATAGTCTCAGGGTTCTGTTTAAAGCGCAGAGAGAACCATGAAGACAAAGGAACACACCAGGCAGGTCCGAGATACTGTTGTGAAGTTTAAAGCCGGATTTGGATACAAAAAGATTTCCCAAGCTTTCAACATCTCAAGGAGCACTGTGCAAGCAATTATATTGAAATGGAAGGAGTATCAGACCACTGCAAATCTACCAAGACCCGGCCGTCCCTCCAAACTTTCATCTCAAACAAGGAGAAGACTGATCAGAGATACAGCCTAGAGGCCCATGATCACTCTGGATGAACTGCAGATAACTACAGCTGAGGTGGGAGAGTCTGTCCATAGGACAACAATCAGTAGTGCACTGCACAAATCTGGCCTTTATGGAAGAGTGGCAAGAAGAAAGCCATTTCTCAAAGATATCCATAAAAAGTCCTGTTTAAAGTTTGCCACAAGCCACCTGGGAGACACACCAAACATGTGGAAGAAGGTGCTCTGGTCAGATGAAACCAAAATTGAACTTTTTGGCCACAATGCAAAACGATATGTTTGGCGTAAAAGCAACACAGCTCATCACCCTGAACACACCATCCCCACTGTCAAACATGGTGGTGGCAGCATCATGGTTTGGGCCTGCTTTTCTTCAGCAGGGACAGGGAAGATGGCTAAAATTGATGGGAAGATGGATGGAGCCAAATACAGGACCATTCTGGAAGAAAACCTGTTGGAGTCTGCAAAAGACCTGAGACTGGGATGGAGATCTATCTTCCAACAGGACAATGATCCAAAACATAAAGCCAAATCTACAATGGAATGGTTCACAAATAGACGTATCCAGGTGTTAGAATGGCCAAGTCAAAGTCCAGACCTGAATCCAATTGAGAATCTGTGGAAAGAGCTGAAGACTGCTGTTCACAAACGCTCTCCATCCAACCTCACTGAGCTCGAGCTGTTTTGCAAGGAAGAATGGGCAAGAATTCCAGTCTCTCGATGTGCAAAACTGATAGAGACATACCCCAAGCGACTGATTACTTGCAGCTGTAATTGCAGCAAAAGGTGTCGCTACAAAGTATTAGCGCAACGGGGCCGAATAATATTGCACGCCCCACTTTTCAGTTTTTTATTTGTTAAAGTTTAAATTATCCAATAAATTGTGTTCCACTTCACGATTGTGTCCCACTTGTTGTTGATTCTTGACAAAAAATTAAACTTTTATATCCTTATGTTTGAAGCCTGAAATGTCGCGAAATGTTGAAAGGTTCAAGGGGGCCGAATACTTTCGCAAGGCACTGTATTAATCAGTTTATGCTGAATTTTATTTTGTGTGCAGCATAGAGTTTATTGTGAGCAGAGCAGTGCGCAATTGCGGAGCTCCGCAGCTTAGAAGGAACAGTGGTGGCAACACTTTCTAACCTGATCACATCACGTTTTTGATCGATTGCATAATTTGCTTACTAGCCATAGTCGGAAATGTAAATGCTCTGTTTTCTGTTTTTAGAGTTGCCAATTCAATCAGACGTGTTTTCATGTCAGAAGTACCCACAGTAGGTATGTTCACTTTATAAATGAATCCTTTCCAGTCCACAAGTGATTGAATTTACAGCATTGTGGTTGTGTATGGATAGTCATGATGATGATCTGCGTAATTATTTGGGACAGTGCAAAGGATAATTCACACTGGGTCCGGAACGGATGTGTTGCAGTGTCCGTACGGAAGACGTACGGATGCAGCACGGACTGCAACTGACTGCGGTCAGTGTGCGGTGTGTGTCTGGAAATCTGCACCCGCCAGATCACAAGATGACGGGGTTTCATGCTGAAGAGTTGAGTTCATTCGATAACAACCATGTAAACAATAGCTATCCTTTCGTTCAATTGATATGCTTTGTGGTACATTATTTCCGTGACTTTATCTCTTCTGTCATGGGTGAAAACATTTTGTGTTTAAGTAGTATTTTTCTGTCATGTTTTATTTGTTTTGTCTTTCAAATGTTTGACTCATGTTGAAATGGGAGGTCTGTAGGTTGTAGATGTGTTATATGTTTTTAATGAAAAAAAAAAAAAAAAAAAAAAAAAAAAAGAGTTCGCAGAAGGGTTTTAATTTGAAATACAGTGATCCCTCGTTTATTGCGGGAGATGCATTCTGGAACCACCCGCAATAAACGAAGATCCGTGAAATAGAAACGGTATATGTATTTATTCATGAATGCAACTATTGGATTTAGGGGTTTGTTTGTGTTTGTGTGTGTGTGTGTGTGTGTGTGTGTGTGTGTGTGTGTGTGTGTGTGTGTGTGTGTGTGTGTGTGTGTGTGTGTGTGTGTGTGTGTGTGTGTGTGTGTGTGTGTGTGTGTGTGTGTGTGTGTGTGTGTGTGTGTGTGTGTGTGTGTGTGTGTGTGTGTGTGTGTGTGTGTGTGTGTGTGTGTGTGTGTGTGTGTGTGTGTGTGTGTTGTGTGTGTGTGTGTGTGTGTGTGTGTGTGTGTGTGTGTGTGTGTGTGTGTGTGTGTGTGTGTGTGTGTGTGTGTGTGTGTGTGTGTGTGTGTGTGTGTGTGTGTGTGTGTGTGTGTGTGTGTGTGTGTGTGTGTGTGTGTGTGTGTGTGTGTGTGTGTGTGTGTGTGTGTGTGTGTGTGTGTGTGTGTGTGTGTGTGTGTGTGTGTGTGTGTGTGTGTGTGTGTGTGTGTGTGTGTGTGTGTGTGTGTGTGTGTGTGTGTGTGTGTGTGTGTGTGTGTGTGTGTGTGTGTGTGTGTGTGTGTGTGTGTGTGTGTGTGTGTGTGTGTGTGTGTGTGTGTGTGTGTGTGTGTGTGTGTGTGTGTGTGAAACTCGCGCCCTATGAGCCGTTGCGCCCTATGTGTGTTAAACACAGTCATGACACACAACTGAGACTGCGCCTTTTATTACAGTGTGCCTTTTGAACGTGAAAATACGGTATATCGATATGGCGATATGTTGCAATATTTCATCACCCGATCAATCCTCGATGCCTGCTTGTTAAGTATTGATCTTCAAACTCAATATTATGCTGCTATAAACTCCATTCAATTTCCATTGCCGGGTCTTTCCATTGGAGTCAGACAGGGGGCGCTTGTTACGTGATTGACTGGAGAGTAGGCAGAAACACCAAAACGAACCACATTCACAAAAAACAGAATATGGCAGAGCCCAGCGAGGAAAAGACGTCTGAAAGAAAACTTAAAGATGTGCCAGACACATTTAAATCCAAAGTCTGGAATCACTTTGAGTTTTACAGCACCAATGTACTACAGAAAGACAATGCTATATGCAAGAATTTCTCGTCAGTGAGTGCAGTACATGAGCAACACGACAAACTTACAAAGCCACCTGTCACGTTATCACCTGAAGTTGTGTGAAAATGTTGTCGGGACCAATCCGTCACAGCCTGATGTAAAGACTTTCTTTGAAGCAAAGCTTCCCCTCTCTTCAACATGGGCCACAGCTATGACTAATGGTATTGCTGCTATGTACATGTGCAAGGGACTCGGACCGTACAGTAGTGTTGAAAACGAGGGATTCCGCTTTGTAATGGAAGTGTTATAGCTATGATATGAAATACCCTCTCAGAAGTACTTGACTAAAAAAGAGATTCCAACCAACAAGTAAAATTGAAAGACGTGCTCATGTCCGCAGAAACAGCAGGATTAACACGTGACAGCTGGACATTGAGGCCAATGGACTCGTACATAACTTTTACGATACTGTGATTTAGAAATGAAGTCACGCATTCTCCAAACTAGTATTTTCCAAACTATAAGTAGGAGTAGAAGTCGCACCAGCCGTAAAATGCATAATAAAGAAGGAAAAGTCATACATAAGTCACACCGGAGTATAAATTGCATTTTTGAGGGAAATTCATTTGATAAAATCCAACACCAAGAACAGACATGTCATCTTGAAAGGCAATTTAAAATAAAAATAGAAGTGTCAAATCCGCACTTATCGACCGTAAGTGACCCGACCCTCTGTTTAAACTCCCCTTCGACCCCGCTGCTGTAACGCAGCCCTCATAGGGAGACGAGAGTTTCCAGGTCGGGGCGGGGAAAGATTCGTCCGAGTCTAACCGCCTCTAAGATATAAATTCGGACGTAATTAATTTATTCTTTTTAGGACGCCAATCCCTTTAAAGTCACTCTGAAACCGGTGCAGAGTAACCACTTGAAGCCCAGAATCAAGATGACCGCGCCCTTTTTACCAGCGGCTCCTTCCCCTTTTTTGATTTGAAGCATAATTATCGCTCCGATAAATTTATCTGTCTTTGGTAAGACCGAAGGGATTCGTTGATTTACTAGAGCGCACTCGCCCTAGCTGAGCTCAAGAGAACTATTTCGAACCAGATCTGACAATTCCTGATGTTAAGGATTAAAGCTGTCTTCACTTTAAAAAGACTTGAACGGATTGTCAGAATGACTGATAGGGAAATAAAGAAAATTTAAAGTTCTAATTACTGCATATAAAAGCATGGTCAACATAGTTAATACGAAATAATCGATAACCGAATTAAGGATTAAGAAGAGATTTAATGAATAAACAAGAAAAAGAATTACAAGTCGAAAAAAACAACACTCGCCCATCTCAGAACAAAAGAGGAGAAAGGTCTAAAATCCTATTTGGTTGAACAAGTCGAGTGATCGGCTCTCCTTTGTTCCAAAATCCGAATTCTGTTTAAAAAAGAGGAAAGGTCTGCCAATGAGGAGCTTAGCCAACGCCGTAACATTGGCGTCTTCCCCCTTCTGCCCGAAGCGGCTGTCTCCTCTGCCTTCCTCGAAGCTTAAAATTTGACAAAGTCCAATTCGAAGCTTAAAAATTGACAAAGTCCAATTCGAAGACTCTGGAAATTTATTTTAGTAGATTTTGGTCCAATCTCAAAAAGAATGAAAAATCCATCTTCATCTAAAGAGCGTTCTTTACTCTGGGCAGGCAGTGCCAGCATACTGCCGAGAGAGAGCGCAAGTTTCTTGTTCGGAACCAAGCTTTTATAGGCTCCTGGCATTACCTCATTGGCATTACCTCACCGGCACGTGAGGTGGCCTTTCTGGAGGTTTCGAGAATGTTCCTTAGCTGATCCCTGTCTAGGTCAGCTGGAAACCACTGGTTGTCTGGCAACCTTGCTTAAAGCAGCATGACTGTACTGTACACCGGATGCAGCTGTTTCCTGTTTTGCTCGTTCTTTCACTATTAGCCCTTGATGTCTCCTCTCAACTTAATACATTCAGGTATGGATGGAACACCAATGTTAAATACAGGTTGGACAAAACATTGCAACATTAATAACATATATCTTGTCGAGTAAAGATCAATCTTAACACATAATCATACTTCATAATCAACGTTACATAGACAAGGAACAAAGAACGTGTCTGACGTAACATATTAAAACCCTTGTGTTATGTTAAGGGTCAATCTGACCCATTTCCATTTTTGTGTTAACCAAAGTGCAGGTTATCCTTTCTTTTTTTCCATGAAATGTTGTGACTTTTTCTCCTCTAGGGTAATGAACTGCTATGTAAAATCTGGACACTTTGATGTGTTGCGAATTGTCTGCACACAGTTTGTATACAAAGATGATGTTGCGGGTCTTTCTGACCCAGACACAAAGTAGCTGTTCAAATCCAAAATAAACATGTCTTTTTGATGTAGTACTTCATTTTGATTGCCTCTGAATAAACATTCAGAACATTGTGTGTGGAAGAAGGACTTTCCCTGTCCTTGTCATTTTTTCCATGCTTGTTGTCAAAAATGAGCTCCAGATGATTTACAGCTGAAGAAGCTTTATCACTGCTTATGAACTGAGTTAGTGATGTAGAGCAGTGGTCCCCAACCTTTTTTGCGCCACGGACCGGTTACATGTCAGAAATATTTCCGCGGACCGGCATTTATATAAATAAATAATACATTTATATAAATAAATAAATAATACATTTATAATAAATTAAATACGATGAAATAAAATGATACGACTGACATAAAAACAAGTACAAATGACACAAATAAAACTCACCATTACGTTGAATTAGTGGGAGCACTGAGTTTGTTTCTCAGAAACGAGCCGGTCCCATCTAGACGTAATCGGAGACAATGACACCCGAAGTGATTAAGGTTTGTCTTTTATTGCAGGATGCTTGGTCTCCATGTGTTGAAGCAGTTTTGAATGCTTCATTGCCTGGTTAGTTAGCCTGTCGCCACATATTAGCTTTGCGGGCTCGACTGGGGAAACATGTCACGTGACCGGGACGAGTGTCTTGACCTGAATTAATTGATCGTCGATAATTTTATTTTTTTTTCTGTGCGGCTTGGCGGCCCGGTACCAAGTGACCCACGGACCGGTACCGGTCCGCGGCCCGGTGGTTGGGGACCACTGATGTAGAGGAAGAGATTTCAGAGATGGCGGATCCTTCAGAGCCAGAGGACAATGCTATTGAGAATCCAGATTGTCAGTTTTTCCATGATGAGCAGGATTCAGAGGACGAGTCTACAGGTGTCCCTTCATCAGATGAAAACCAAGAAACGCAACAATCGTAATCCAGAGGAGACATGGACATCTAAAGATGGTGAAATAAAATGGTCAACATCAGCACACCAAATCTGAGCTAGATTGTCATCTTCTAATGTCATCAAAATGACTCCTGGTCCTACAAGATTTGCTGTCACAACTGTTGATGATATTGAATCAGCATTTCAGCTTTTCATATCCCCACGCATAGAGAAGATAATCCTCGACATGACCAACTTGGAGGGGAGGCGTGTCTTTCAAGAGAAATAGAATCCACTGGATCCAACTGACTTGCATGCTTTGGAATCCTGGTGTTAGCTAGCGTATACAGGTCCAAGGGTGAAGCAACTGTAAGTTTATGGAATGAAGAGAATGGAAGGCCAATCTTCTGAGCCACAATGTCTTTGGAGACATTTCACTTGATCTCTCGTGTGATCCGATTTGACAACCGTAACATCAGGGCTGATCAATGCGAGACGGACAAACTTGCAGCAATCAGAGATGTCTGGGGTAAATGGGTCAAAACACTGCCTTTATTGTATAATCCTGGCCCCTATGTTACTCTCGATGAGCGCCTTGTTCCATTCAGAGGACGCTGTCCATTCCAAACATGCCAAACAAGCCTGCGAAATATGGTATCAAAATGTGGGCAGCCTGTGATGCAAAATCCAGTTATGTGTGGAACCTGCAAGTATATACTGGAAAGCCACCTGGAGGAAGACCTGAGAAGAATCAGGGAATACGTGTGGTTTTGGAGGTGACTGAAGGGCTGCAAGGTCATATCATTACATGTGACAACTTCTTTACATCCTACCGTCTTGGAGATGAACCTCAGAAGAGACAGCTGACTATGTTGGGAACAGTCAGGAAAAATAATATAGTGTTGGAATTGTATATCTCTACTTCTCATCTCTTGTGAATGTTTGTATAATCTAAAATAAAGTTCTGAATGGTTTAACTTCATTTTATGACTGTTTTGAGTGGATTAACACAATACGGGTCAAAATGACCCGCAACATAAATGTATTTTTTTCTCAACATAATACAAGGGTTTTAAGAGTTATTCAAATAGCTGTTGCATAAATAACATGCTAACAACTTTATCGAACCATCCATGTCACTCCTAATCATTAAATCCAACAAAATCTTCATCCTGGGTGTCACTTTTAAACAACCCCGCTACCCCCGGAAGTACAAGATGCGGCGCTTCCTCTTCTACGTTGCTGACTCGTCAGTTGCAGTTCCAATCATTCCACAAGTCTAGAGTGCCCGCTTGCGGTTTAGTGTGAAAATAAAGTGAAATGATGCTAATCATTTCACATAGAAATCGCTACTGAGTATAAGTCGCATCCCCGGCCAAACTATGAAAAAAAACTGCAACTTATAGTTCGGAAAATCCGGTAGTCTCCGGAAATGTGCCGCATACGGTCCACATCCCTTCTCGACCGGTGGGCATTGACAAGTCAACTTCATTGCGTTCTTTCCCTTGTAGTGTCTTTATGTCTTCCGTACGGAGACCGTAACGCATCCATTCCGGACCCGGGGTGAATTTGGCATTAGTTTTTTCCGTTATTTTGGGAATGGTCAAATTATATAAATTTTATTAAGTGTGACAATGGGATTAACCCATGGATAGCATTTTTTAACACTAAGTTTTATAAAATACTATTTTGGTATTCACGACTGTGTGCCGATAACTATTCTGCCAATACTTCTTCACAGCAATTGACTGGATTCAGATTGATGCCAACTCGTCAGTACTGCATGATGAATTCATCGCTCACAGAGTTGGTATGTTCGACATGGTGACTGACAGCTACTGTATGTGTACAGTACATATTGAGAGATCTTTTGTGTTTTCAGGCCTTATTCCGCTTACCAGTGACGATATTGTAGAAAAAATGCAGTACTCCAGGGTAAGTTTAATCATTTAACAGTTTTGTAACCTGCTGAAGCATATCCCTTTTTACCCTTCTTCCTTCCAAATTGTCAAAACATGAAGTGTAGCTTTCTGATTTCACTGTACTCGTGCAAAGGTTTACCGTATTTTTCGGACTAAAAGTCGCTCCGGAATATAGGTCGCAGTAGCCATAAAATGCACAATAACGTGAAAAAAAACATATATAAGTCGCTCCGGAGTATAAATCGCATTTTGGGGGAAATGTATTCGACAAAATCCAACACCAAGAACAGACATGAACGAGCAACAACAGGCTAAACGATAGGTATGCTAACGTGACATAAACACAAACGAAGAGCTGAGAACGGGCCTGACGTAACATTCAGTTATTCAAATAACTATTACATAAATAACACGTTTATAAAACCATCTGTGTCACTCCAATTCATTAAATCCATCGATCGTCCTTTATGTCAACAATGGGTGCGCGCCGCTGACGGCGCTTGCACTTCAAAATATTCCACAGGCCCATATAACGATATATGAATTATATATCAAATAACTATTACATAAGCAATAATATTATCAAACCATCTGTGTCACTCCAAATCATTAAATCCATTGATCAAATTCCTCTTCCTTTGTCAACAACGCCACGCGTGCGCCCTGACGTCAGCATCGCCGTTATTCCACAGATCTAGTATATAACTATACTGTAGCGTTAACAAAGTACAAGGAAAGACGTGGGTTTGGTAAACGGCTCTTTATTTAACAAAACAAACTTCCAGGCGTGTGGCGGCAATGGACTTCCATCCCCGGAGGTGGCACTTCCAGCCACGGAGGTGGAAGAGAGCTCCATAGAATAGGACCGGGCGTGCGTAAAAGCCATGTCCGAGCCTCATCCACCGTCCCCGGACAGCCACCCAGCCGAGCACCGACCCCCGACTTCAATCCACGGAAGTGAAAGAGAGCTCCGTAGAGTAGGACCAGGCGTGCATAAAAGCCATGTCCGAGCCACATCCACCGTCCCCGGGCAGCCACCCGGCCGAGCGCCGACCCCCGACTTCCATCCACGGAGGTGAAAGAGAGCTCCGTAGAGTAGGACCGGGCGTGCGTAAAAGCCATAATAGTTTTTCAAACCTTCTGTGTCACACCTTCAAACTCTTCGTCCTCCGTGTCACTTAGAAACAAAGCCGCTAATGATGCCGGTAGTACGTGGGGCCCTTCGTCATCTTCGTCATCCCGTGATCGAATCTTTGTCCTTTATGTAAACAACTGCCACGCCGCACTGCTGACGTCACTTGAAATTCAAATTACAGTAATCAGTAAGGAACTACACGGTGCCAGACCCCCCCGGCCTCTTTGATGGCCACGTCTGGCCCATGTACTTGAAACACAAGAACATTTGCTCGTTCAAACCTGCTACATCGCGGTTTGTTCATCGCGGTTTCACTTTTTTTTTTTTTTGTTAAATTTTTAAAACTTTACATATAAGTCGCTCCTCTGTATAAGTCGTCCCCCCCCACCCAAACTATGAAAAAAACCGTGATTTATAGTCCGAAAATTACGGTAATATTAATTTACAATGCACCTCTGCTATTCACTGGAATTTAATGTAGATGCTGCAAGAACACAGAAAAACACTTACTTAACTTAACACTTAACACGATCACCAAATGATTCCCGGGCGCGGCACCGCTGCTGCTCACCGCAAACTTCAGGGATGGGTTAAATGCAGAGACAAATTTCACCGCACCCAGTTGTGCATGTGACAATCATTGGGACTTTTAACACTTTATTGTTAAGCATCAGCACTGTGCATCTATTGTGCTGTGAAAAAGTATTTCCCCGTCCTAATTTCTGCGTTTTTGCATACTTATCAGTTTCATTTTATCAAACCAATATTAATATAAACTGAGACTACCCAAGGATATATAAAATGTAGTTTCTAAATTATGATTTTACTTATTAAGAGGATGAAATACAAATCTGATTCTGTGACAAGATAACTACCGTAATTTTCGGACTATAAGTCACGGTTTTTTTCATAGTTTGGGTGGGGGGGCGACTTATAATAATAATTATAATTTTTCCAAAAAAAAAAAAAGTGAAACCGCGATAAACGAACCGCGATGTAGCAAGGGATTACTGTAATTTGAATTTCAATTGACGTCAGCAGCGCGACGCGGCATGGCGCGGCGGTTGTTTACATAAAGGACAAAGATTGATCACGGGATGATGAAGATGACGAAGGGCCCCACGTACTACCGGCATCATTAGCGGCTTTGTTTCTAAGTGACACGGCGGACGAAGAGTTTGAAGGATTTAAGGATTTGGAGTGACACAGAAGGTTTGAAAAACTATTATGGCTTTTACCCACGCCCGGTCCTACTCTCCGGAGCTCTCTTTCACCTCCGTGGATTGAAGTCGGGGGCCGGCGCTCGGCCGGGTGGCTGTCCAGGGACGGTGGATGGGGCTCGGACATGGCTTTTACGCACGCCCGGTCCTACTCTACCGAGCTCTCTTTCACCTCCGTGGATGGAAGTCGAGGGCCGGCACTCGGCCGTGTGGCTGTCCGGGGACGGTGGATGGAGCTCGGTCATGGCTTTTACGCACGCCTGGTCCTATTCTATGGAGCTCTCTTCCACTTCCGTAGCTGGAAGTCCACGCCGCCACACGCCTGGAAGTTTGTTTTGTTAAATAAAGAGCCGTTTACCAAACCCACGTCTTTCCTTGAACTTTGTTAACACTACAATATAGTTAAATAGTAGATCTGTGGAATAACGACGAGGCTGACGTCAGGGCGCACGCGCGGCGTTGTTGACGAAGGACGAGGAATTTGATCGATGGATTTAATGATTTAGAGTGCACAGATGGCTTGATAATACTATTGCTTATATAATAGTTATTTGATATCTAATTTATATATCGTTATATGGGCCTGTGGAATATTTTGAAGTGCAAGCACCGTCAGCTGCGCGCACCCATTGTTGACAAAGGACGATCGATGGATTTAATGATTTGGAGTGACACAGATGGTTTGATAACATTATTGCTTATATAATAGTTATTTGATATATAATTTATGTATCGTTATATGGGCCTGTGGAATATTTTGAAGTGCAAGCGCCGTCAGCGGCGCGCACGCATTGTTGACAAAGGACGATCGATGGATTTAATGAATTGGAGTGACAGATGGTTTTATTAACGTGTTATATATGTAATAGTTTTTTGAATAACTCTGAATTTTACGTCAGGGCCGTTCTCAGCTCTTCGTTTGTGTTTATGTCACGTTAGCATACCTATCGTTTAGCCTGTTGTTGCTCGTTCATGACTGTTCTTGGTGTTGGATTTTGTCGAATAAATTGCCCCCCAAAATGCGACTTGTACTCCGGAGCGACTTATATATGTTTTTTTGCACATTTTTGGGCATTTTATGGCTGATGCGACTTTTACTCCGGAGCGACTTATAGTCCGAAAATTACGGTACTCGCAGCTCCAGATAGTATTATTAATTTGGAGTGGGGGAATGCATACTTCCTTTTCCCCACTTCCTGTAAGGTTTTTTATGTGTTAATCTTCTTTTTTTATGTTAAAAATGTAGCTCCCCGCATCAGACACATACCGTAATTTTCGACCTATAAGCCGCACCAGAGTATTAGCCGCACCAGCTAAAATACGGGGATATTTAATTTTTTTTTTTTTAATACAGTATAAGCCGCATCTGGACTATAAGCCGCACGTGCGCACGAGTTATTCACAAAGAAATCACACTAACATTTTGTTTGAAACAAGTAACATTTAATACTAGCTGGGCTAAAGTTTTAATAACATTAACATCTTGTTATACACACGGAAGTAACAGCACTAACTAGGCGGGTAAAAAAAACATACCAGTCAACAAAGTCACTGAGAGCCGTCTTTGTCTTCCTCCTGTCCATTGAAACCAGCAAAACCTTCTTCCTGTCCACTGAAACCAGCAAAATCTTCCTCCTCAGTGTACGAGTGAAATAGTGCCAAATGTACGTCGGAACACTCTTTCTCCTTCTTTCTTTCGTTGTCACTTTCATCGTCACTCTCATCCTGAGGCAAATTCACTCGTGAGCTTGTGCTGTCCTCTCCGTCACGGAGCAGACCGGCTTTTCGAAACCCGTTGGTGATGGTGGATTTTTTCACACTGCTCCACGCTGTCAGGATCCACTGGCAGTCTTGTGTGAAAGTTGTTCTTCGCATGCGTCCAGTTTTTGTAAAGGCTTTCTCGCCGCTGGTCATCCAAGCCGTCGGAGGGCCACTTTAAATCGATTCATTTATTCCACATTTACATGCAACCGTTCTGTTCCCTTCTTTATCAGACAGCTCAACGGCTTTTAACTTGAAAGCTGCGTCATACGCACGCCTTCCAGTGTCTTCCATCATTGAGCTCTGTTTACGCTAACTTTCCTCGTGCACAACGCGCCACTACTGTCTTCCTCGACGCATATATTCCACCTCCCTCACTCTCACTTTTCTGTTCGAGCCCCCCCGATGGCCGTTAGAAAAAATGCATGTAAAGTCGCCGCATGATCGCGTAACGTTTTTAATGTTTAATTACCATTTGTAAGAGTATATACACAAAGATGATTGTCAGGAAAGAGATGATTATATAGGGACGCATAACTTTTATTAACATAACAGCACAACGGCGGTCCACTGCCTTTTTAAAGTTAAAGTTAAAGTCCCAATGATCGTCACACACACATCTGGGTGTGGTGAAATTTGTCCTCTGCATTTAACCCATCCCCATGTGATTTTGATCCATCCCCTGGGGGAGAGGGGAGCAGTGAGCAGCAGCGGTGCCGCGCTCGGGAATCATTTGGTGATCTAACCCCCCAATTCCAACCCTTAATGCTGAGTGCCAAGCAGGGAGGCAATGGGTCCCATTTTTATAGTCTTTGGTATGACCCGGCCGGGGTTTGAACCCACAACCTACCAGTCTCAGGGCGGACACTCTACCACTAGGCCACTGAGCTGATGTATATATGAGTGTATAAGTGTATTAGTCATG